>NW_028301714.1:17600454-17903484 GCF_037042655.1 Diuraphis noxia | reverse complement strand
CATTCTTTGAGTACCGTCATCTGAAGTAGATTCGTTCGGGAAATAAGGTATTTATACTCTAATACTATTGATTGTACCTCCAGTTGAATTAATATTTTAACTTCAACCGTTAATGGTATCTATTGTCAGTAAATTAACTAATATTATAGCAACGCATAATCACGACCAGTGAATCATACGATGTATAATCAATGCGAATACCTGTATTATATTATAAACGTCATAATTATAGCGCACGTGGACAACCGAAGGAATTCCGCGGAATCGCCTCAGCGGGAAAAAAAAGAATTTTAGCGTCGTCGCGCACGCGTGATATTTATAGAACGATTAACCGAGATTCCGATGGAAATCAGACGGAATGCCGTTCCATGAGCAATCTCACGCAACAATGTGCATAGGTACTGCCGCCACCGTAAGATGTTATTGCGCGGTGTTAACATTTTTGCGTTCGTAGGTAAATAGGTTTTTGTCTTTGCAGGGTTTCCGCACGTGCAAGACCTACCAGCTGCGGATCCCGTGAAAATGTTTAAAAAAATCAACAATGTTTTCAAAAATTGGGCCTGTAAGTTTCCCTGCAGCTCTTAGTATAGGTATAGGCATACAAGCCATGGTGCAAGTAGGAGCAATTGTCGGGAGAGAGGGCATAATATTTATGAATTAGTTGGTAACGACTAAAGAATATTGGTAGGTGTACTACCTATCTAATTCTTTTGAGGTTTTCCCTTGGAATATACAGTGGCGTGCCCAGGATTTCAAAACGGGGGGGGGGGGTTCAAAGAAGGTCCGGATTATCACTATTTTAGTCCTTAGAATCTAGACACTAGGTACTGAGCAAAACAAATTAAAATAGGTTTTTAGAAAGGAAGTCCTATAATATAATATATATATATATTATACTAATATAATAAGCTACTAATAAGGCACTATACAAGAACAAAAGTAAATTTTAACTATATTATATTACAGTTATACATACATATTTAGTACTAGAAGTAGAAATATCATTGTTTGAATTACAATCATGTAGTTGTGGTTTTTCAGGTATCTGAAGCAATAAAATATATAAAGGTAAATAATTAGGTACCTCACCAGAAATGTTTAAAACTCAAATTAAATTCTCACTTCTTGAGGATCATCTTCATCTTTAGAAGTTTTCAATCTTTTAGGTTCCACTTTGAAATAACTCAAAAGTGATCTTATTGTAGATTCACTGATTTCAGCTACTATAGCAAAACTAATCACCGAGTACTAACTAAATCAAGGTGGAATGATTCAATGGTGGATTAATACTTTTAATTTATAAATTATACACCTTGCAATAATTACGAATATAAATATAATTATGAATGATATGATAATTAAAATAATAATTGGAAAGTTTTTGTGAGAAGGTGGTCGAGTCAGTTATTAAAAATTGAATATTATACTATTGTTTTGTAGATAATTTTACGCTGGATCGACTGGTAGCACTGAAATTTAGATATCTCCACAGATAATATTATTAAGAAATTATATAGCCAATTATCAGTGGTACCCATTGAGTTACTCTATGGTGGTACCAGTCGAATTATCTGATTAAATATTGAATGACAAGCACGATTATAAAGATTATAAAGTTCTTTTTAATTGTTATGACAAGAGAATACGATGTGTAATATTAATATAAAATACTATCATATAATTTTCTTGACCCGATGGGGGGGGGGGTTAACCCCTATCCTCCCCCCCATGTGCACACCACTGCTAATATACATACTTACAAAGACATTGGACTTGCGATAAGTACACATTGGTGACCTTAGATATCATGGATGATATTATAAAAAGTTCTATGGAGCTTAGCAAACGATTAATTTCGTAACTTTTCATAATTTGTCTTCAATTTTTTGGACGAAATCGCAGCTATTTCTTCGAAGATTAATCGATTGAAAGTTGCGCTTAGTAAACACTCTGATTATACCGTATATTTACTAAAATATGTTAGTACATAGACATACAATTATTATAACGTATTATGGGCATATTAACAGCGAATTGATTTATATTTGTATTACATTGCGATATTCGGGTTGTACAATTTAAGAAAAACTTCTTTCCAATGAAAACAGCTAAAATACGAACTTCGTAATGATACATAATAATATATGTTAATAAAATATATTATGTTATCGACATAATAAATGTATATATGTATAATTTATATGCGATATCATGTGATGCTATCTCATTTGCTTCGCCAAAAGAAAAAACTCAATAAATAAAATCAAACTATATGTTATTAGTATTCCTTGGCCATTTTTTATTCATTCGCTGTTGTGTTCCGTCGCGAGAAACGGTCGTAGACGAACGGCAAGAAAAGAAATAAATCGACGGTATTTATAGATAAAAAAACCTGTACTCTAATTGACTGACAGACGTATATTATTGTATTAATAATAAAAACGTATGTTTGTAAATGAGTGCGCATGCGAAGGAGAGACGGTCCCGCGTGTCCTTAGCCGATTCTCGTTTTCAAAGTAATAAAGTGTCGTCGTCGAGTGGGAAACTGAGTCTTAAGACCGATTTCCATAAGTAATTATATATTCGGCTACCAGCTACCTAATCGAACAGGTATTTAACATCGACGGCAGTGATTTTTTTCGATTTATTTTTTCAACACTCGTCCTCTATCGCGACACTCTCTCTCTCTCTCTCTCGCAATTCTATCTACCGTAACTCGTGACCCCCACCCCTACATCACCACAGCATACACGTTGTCGGTCCACGGCGCGTTAGAATGAGTAACTGCCTCTGATAAGAAATATTTGTTAACGACCCTCGCGCGTAATGGATACACCGA
This sequence comes from Diuraphis noxia, assembly GCF_037042655.1. Lineage (NCBI taxonomy): Eukaryota > Metazoa > Arthropoda > Insecta > Hemiptera > Aphididae > Diuraphis > Diuraphis noxia. The sequence continues at coordinate 17,900,645 of NW_028301714.1, read as the reverse complement.
ACGATGGCGGCTGTTGACATTTTTTCGGAACGTTTTGAATAGCCGGAATACGTCTTCATTATTGTACATCGGCTGTGGCGGCAGACGGCGCTTCTGCATGTATATCTATGTAATCTTAAACCGTTCGGTGTATAAAATAAATAGTCGACACGTTTATACGGTAAATGGGATGTATAGAAACGTATAGCGTAACGTGGTTTGAATTTTAAAATTAAAAAAATAATAATAATAACGCTAATTAACGTTTCCACACGACGAATTCCGAAGATTTAAATATTTTGGCGTACCTAATCGTGGCTAGCATTCTACGACAATAAATTACTAAACTAAGCTTCGTCATTCGTGTTGATTGAAAATATATTTTTATGTACCTAATATTATAATTTATCTATATTCTTGATTTAATTTTGAATTAAATTTATAAAACTTTTCATGGCTTCCCAAAAATAAATTTAAATTTTTAATCAAATCATCAAAGTAATAGTAATAATGCATAAAAATAAAATAACCTGGTACCTCTGTGGTTTAAATTATAATTTATTTTTTCTCGCTTTATTTTCGTCCGACCTATATATTTTCCTGAATTGTAAATTGTAATTTAAACGAATGAAAAAAATGATTATCTAGATTTCCCGAATTATCAGGATTTATGGATTTGTTTTTTATGTATCTTTAGGCTTACAATTATTTTTAATATATGGTAAAATAAATTATTTTATTTTATTTTAATGAAAATTTAACAATAAATTAATACTTAAGTTTTATTATATCTTTGATCAGCAAAATTGAGTTGAACAATTCGGATACTCCGGATTTTTTAAATCCGAACATGCCCACCACTAACCGAATTAGTACTATTGGTATTCCCAAAACATCAATAGATTTGTGGGAAAATGCACTGGGTATGGAATTAAAAGAAAATTTTCACATTTGCGAAAAGCAATTTTTAAAGAAGAGTATATTATTAGGACATAGATATCTGGAGCTGGATTAAAAAGAAATTAAAGAATGTGCCAGTATCACGTCATGATATGTCGATAGGTACGTATACCTAGGGTTCTAAAATTTCATGAAATTTATTTTTTTGAAATATTTTATTTTTGTGAAAAATAATAAAAAATCATTTTAATTTAAATCTAGAGTAGAAATGTAATATACAATATTATAATATTTCACATATATTATATTATTCAATATTTCAGAGTGAACATTTCATGCTCATAACCCTACGTATACCTAACCATACCGTATGCCTGCGTTTTCATTTACGTTTTACATAAATAATTTCAGTTATTTGGAAAACGATATCCACATATTTTAACCATAGTTCATGTGAATTGAACCTAACTTGAAGGGGCTGGACGAATTTACCAAGACATCACCCTTGTGGAGGATATATGAGGTGGATATATTCTATCCAAAAGAACTTTATAACTTACACAACGACCTATCATTTCTACCACAAAACGGTATACCCAAAGGCTCGAAAGTTCAAAAACTAATAACAACATTAGAACACCCAAGAAAAATTATCTCATACATTACCGTATTCTTCAACAAACTATTAAAAACGGATTAATTGTCGAAAAAGTAAATATTTTATGACAGTTCTATAACAATACATTTTATAGGTGCATAGAGTTTAATCAGTTTGAATGGCTTGCATCATATATAGCATTAAACACAGAGATGAGGAAAAGAGCAAATAACGAGTTTGAGAAAGATTTCTTTTCAAACTTTTGAATAATGCAGTAATTGGTATGATTTTTTTTTAACTTTGTAACTTTTCTATGATTTTCCAGGGAAAACAATGGAATCGATGAGAAAGCAATTGAAGATGGAACTTGTTTCAAGCGATATACGACTACAGAAACTGATTAACCGTACTACTTTCAAATATGCCACTATTTATAATGAAAATCTATCAGCCGTTACACTAGAAACTAAAATCATAGATTTTTGCAAGCCTATTTATACTGGTAAATCTACTATTTAATTTGTCTTACATCACACAGACCTAGTTAATTTTTTTTTTCTATAGGGTTTTCAGTGTTAGATATAACTAAAACACTAATGTATGATTATCATTATAATGTGATGCAGAAACACTAGGGTGATAGAATCAATTAATGTACACTAATTATACAGGTAAATATATTCAAACCTTTACATATCTGAAATATATTAATTATTATAATTATTTCAGATTCACTAGTATATCAGATTATGACAGAGAATTTTTACGCTGACTTGGCAGCTAACCCCATCTTATTGAATCGAATGGACACATCCAACTTACCATGCTACATTTGTGAACGAAAAAAAATATTTTATGGCGCCAGCGCCTATACACAAAACCATTAGGAACCATTTCCTGTAAAGTATTTTTAATAAAAGCACTATGTTTCCTATAATGTTATCGTTAAAGGTTACCTAACTTCTCACACTACCCTTTCATCATCACTCACCACTTCAACTATAAATTCAATAGACATCGGTCAGCCATATTCTATCCTATATGTATTCAATTCCAAATATGTTTTAACACTATAAGGGTCTATGGGTAATGATGAGTTTTCAGTCTGGCACAACGCATCATTCGTTTTCTTCATACCTTAACCAGTTTATTTCACAAAGTGTTTAATATACATATTCTCTAAATAGTTATTTTATTTATTTTATAAAATTAATTTTATATAAATGTTTTTCTGCATGCAGAAATACGGGAAAACCTTGAAGATAATAGCGAGGAAGAAAATGATTCTGATGATGAAATACTGTAATTATATCAAATTAATATAATTATTAATGAGTATATTTATTATTATTTTTTTTTTTTATAATAGTGAAAATGGGATATAACATGTATGGGACATGCTAAATTTGATGGAATACGATCTATCTTACTGCTGCTCGCAGTTAAAACTGAGTGAGCGTAATATGCTCGCAGTTAAATCTGAGTGAGCGTAATATAATGGTGACAAACATTTGGGCAGAAATCATGATGCAATTCAGAGAATGGAACTTGGAGCAGACGGTGGGTCTGCTCCTGTTTCCTTGGTCATATTATATCGAATATGTCAATTGAGATATTGAAGGCGACGATGGAGTGATTTTAAAGGCAGAAAGTGTTGTAAGTATTAACAATAATATTTCACTTATATAATTTTAAAACAAATAATTACATAGGCGTACTTATCTGGAGCGTCGTCTGAAATGGAAATTAGAGGTGTGGTCATGGCTCACACAATAGCTGAAGTTTTACTCAGCTTAAATTTGAATATGAGATAGAAGAATTTCATATTAAAGTTCGAAAGTTAACCTCAGTATGGCGATTATCTAATATGGTTTCTTATGGAACCTAGGTACTTAGAAAATCTCACCGATACATCCTTCGGACTTCGCGATGGAGTAATAGAGTACCCAATATTTTATGATATTATAATGTTATTTATTTTGTAATAAATTAATAATATTTTATTTTATTTACCTTCAATTTCATTAGTAACATAAGCAACATCTTGGTCTAAATTTGTTATAACTACTGGGATTTGATATTTTGATACTGCATTTTTTCAGTATTTAAGATGGCAGATTGATCTAAAATATAGACAAATCAATTTAATATAATAAAATACCTATGAAATATATTATTATTATTTATTCTTTATTGCACACAAGTATAGATTTCTAGTCAAGTTTTAACCTTAATAAGCGGCCTCTTGTTATGGCCTAACCCACAGTTGGAAAACTGTGGATCCGCCCCTGATGTAACTACAATCAGAGCTAGCAACATTAGCCAATACGTACACTCAGAGCGTTAGTTGAGTGTATGGTCACGCCTAGTAATGTCCCATTGGAAATGTTCCCGGTAAAAGTTCCTGGGAAAAGTTATTTAGCAAAATTTAATCGAAAATACCCCCGCCTATTAGAGACTCGTGGCTGAAATATAATTAGTTATATAAAACTAAGAAGTTATCACTTTCGTCTAGTAAACTATAGAGATCTAATCTCCTTAAACAGCATAGCTATAATTATCGTATACAACTCAGTTGAATGTTTGAATATTTTTGCCGTCGCTTGCATACATTTAATCAGTTATTATATTATTGCCACTTTAGCAGAAGCTCGTACTGTATAACTTTGAAAAATGTGCGACTGCGTTTACATGCAAAGACAGTTTGCTCAGACATATGAAACCTCATGATGGATACCAAATAGTGTGTAATATTTGCAGTAAAAAGTGCTCTCGGAAAGATATTTTAAGCAGACATATGAAAAACATTCACGGTATGTTTATTTTAATATATATATATATTTTTTTTTTTCAAAATTTCAATTTGATATTTATTTTACAAGCTGTTGGCCACGTTCGACCGCCTCGAGATGAAAACGATATCACTCTGAGTACAACAGACCAGCCATCAGGCTTACAGCTTAAAGACATGAATATTAGCTAAATGATGATTTTAACGACGAGTGCGTGGAAGTTTTATTTATTTTCATTTAATTCTATATTTAATTTACTTTTTATTAATTAAATAGACAATATTCGCGTCCAGACACATGGTGAAATAGAAATAACTCCTGGAATATATGTCCCTGGCATACCAGCTGGATCGAGTAACCAAAATGAAAAAATGTAATATAGTACCTGAAGATGGCGATGATCTCTGTATGAATGTGATAGAAGAATTTGAAAATACACATACTGTACAAGGTTAGTTTTTATACAAATACATTATTTTAACCAGAGAGTAGTTTACCCTAAGAGACACCCCTGATTTATACTAAATAATTTCACTCTTTGTTATTCGTGAACAGAAACAGTGTGTACCTATATTCTGTACAGTTATTAATTGAATGTTTAGTGAACTGATATCTTTCAATCTATGACTTGTTTACAGAAACATTAATAGAATCAGAAGAAAAAGTTCTTACAGCTCAGTACACATCAGACATATCAGATTATGGTTCTTCAATAAAAACGCAACAACAAAGATAGGGCAGTTGACACAATAACTTTAACTTCTGAAACTCGTTATGTTATTTTTGTGTTGAAATATGATTTTATTTTGTATTATTAATTTTGATTTAAAAGTAATAAGTAAATGAACTAATTTAAGTGATAAATTAAATAGTTCCTTCTTATATGAGTATTATAGTGAATATAATAAATCCAAATCACACTTATTACTTCTTATGTGTTGTAATAATTATTTTTAACTATCTAGTTCCCTATTTATAATTCTTGTTTACAAACTATAATGTCAATGTACATATTCTATATGTATGAATATTGAGTTTATGTTTTTTATAATGCAAACATTAAATTTATAATTAAAAAATATATATAGTACCATATTAAAATAAAATTAAAAGAGATATTTACTAAATATAAATAAATTGATATCAGATTAATATTTGTTCATAATTATTCTAATTATAAATCATACTTTAAAAATGTGATATTCACAAAATAAAAAGAATTTAATATTTTTCTATTATTACCATTTAAATATTTGAAAATATATCTTGTTTACAATATCATTGAAATATTTCAAAATATATATCTTGACAAATATATCATTTGAATATATTATGTTGGTTATGTGAGCAATATGAAAAGTTGGTTCATAAGACAACTGTACAATATTCTTATAATATCAAAAAATACGCAAGAGACATAATATATACAGATACTAAATTAATATTAAAAACACAGTGAAGATATTCGGTGGATATTTTTATGATATTGTATGGGACATTTTAAAATATAATAATGAAAAAAAAAATTAATAATTTTAATTTATGAAAAAACACAAAAAAAAGTAAAAAGCCTGTGTAGCGAGTATACGCGATTAAAGTATTACTTCTTTAAGAATTAAAATCCAAAGAAGATGGTTCCCTTGACCGGAATCGAACCAGCAACATCGTGGTTGATATCTCATTGTATTTACCATAAGGCTATTGCGTTTGTCGTGAAGGCCGGCCGTAACAGGCAATAATCTTTTTATTACCCTTTTCTTAAGGATTTAAATTCAAAAAAACAATTAATTAATATCAACTCCAATTATATAGATATATATACACATACAGGGTATAACAGAAAGACAAAACCAAAAAATAAAAAATATATGCTAATTTAACGCATGAAAAAAATATTTTATATTATATATTTATTAATATAATAAATAAATATTCATGTCAGCAAATTCTCAAAAATCATATTTTTAAAAATGTTATTACGTTCCAAATTAATTCAAACCAAAAAAAAAATTCTAAAATATAAACTAGGTACTTGACATAGATAAATCTTTTTTCAATCAAAATGTTTTTATAATCAGATTCACAAATAGGCTATTTTGAATTAATCCGAAAAAAAATAGGGTCACTTAATGAACAAAAAATAAATAAAAATATTAATTTGAACAAAAGTTATTCCAAAAGTCAGTTCTATCTGTTACACCTTGTACCTATATGTATAGACATGATTTTAACTAAACATATAATTTTGAAAATTGATCGGAAAAAGCTAAGTTTTACATTGGATAATTTTCACAAGTTTAGCTAGGTATTACATTTAATAGAAAATCATGTCAATTACATCGAATGGAACGTATTAAAAATTAAAATAGAATCTGTGAATTAAAAATATTTAAGATGTATCCTTTTAAATTGTCATTAAACTTGCTGTAATTAAAAATACTGGAACCGGGACACAAAAATCCAAACAGGCATTAAAAATGACAAAACTGATCATATGGACTAGTCGTGACATCGATGACGACTAGAGTACAATCCAAACTTAGACTGTACAGTCGAAGCAAATCGAAAAAAAACATATGTAAAATACATCTCTTGTCAGACGTTATTATATTATGGCATATTACTAACTTAATTTATTATTAACTTTATTTTATTTTTTATTATTAATTATTCTACTTAACGCAAAGCTGGAACCTAAGTACTTAGAAAACCTCACCGATACATCCTAACCGGACTTCGCGATGGAGTAATAAAGTACCCAATATTTTATAATATTATAATGACGCGGTACCTGAACCAAAAAAAATATTATGTAAATGATTTATTAATAAATAAATACACTGGTGGTTACACCATGGTTTGTATAATATAATATCATAATATGTAGCACTGGGGTAACAGATCATAACTCGCGGTACAGAGATTTACGCGTTGTAACTATTAGGTATATTATACAATGATGGTAATAATAATAATGGACGAGTAGTGCCTTCTCATTTAACCACCGCCGCCGACGACGACTTGTAAATTATTAAAAACTGTACGGGTTCCTCATACACATCTACAGGTAAATCGTGGTACCGAATCTAGAGGGGTTGAAATTCGGGCGCCCGCTCTCATGTTAACTGCGATATTATGATAATACACAATAATATTATACACATTGTAATGGAAATTTTATGTTGTCCATTACGTCGTTTAAAAAACACAACAATATTTCAATACACCACGACGGTCTTGACGTGAATATATGTACGTGTGAGTAATATATTTATATATACCTCGTACTGTAATTGTACCTATAAAGTTTGTTATAAAGTTTATGTATATTATATTATACATTATTAAACACTTGCTGACGTACCCCTAAACATAAAAACTTGATCGCACTCATCATTGACCTTGAGGGGAAGTTGTTTAAAACTATCTGAAGATACCTACATATTTTGTAATTATATTAGAGTTGAAATTTTGTGGACTATTAAGGTTTTTTCTAAATTTGGTTTATTTATATTTATGATATTCGAATAAACGTTTTAATTACTTAATCTTTTCTCAGTAAGTAGAACCCATCATTACGTCTTCTAATCCTTTTTTAAAGTAAACTCAAAGTATGGCTAATTCTTGGTCTTAATAAGTATAATAACATTAGTTGATGCTGGGGTGTAACATGAACGGTTATCATGGTACCTAATCCTTATAAATACTCGAATGTGAATAGTGCTACTCTATTCAAACTATAAATACACTTGTAAGTTGTAAGGTTGTTCTATATAGCCCATCGTTGACCTCACACGATACTTGCAATATTTTTATGTCATACAATAATACACGTTTAGAGCTCTGTTATTTTTAATTTGATGTGTAGTTACGTATGGGGAGAAAAAATAGTGAGTACATCTAATATCGTATTATATCATAATATATTAATACATTCTACGAGTATACAGCGGCATGTATGATATAGATATATTATTATATATGGTAATACACGTTGTACCTAACCTGGTTCTTATAATATACATATTATACGACCGCAACAGAAAAAAGAAAGAATACAAAATATCGATGTAGATACCTATACTGATGAGCGAAAGAGTTCTTCGGATATAAAATAAATATACATTACAAGTCGTAAAAGTACGATGCAGTACATTATATTATTATGTACTGCAGTATACACGCTATATAATGTTACCACCCAAGCACAACGTCGCATAGAGCTGATGAATATTAGGTATATTGTAAACTAAGCGAAGTATATATTATATTATAAAGTATATTTGTTTGTCGTTTGTGTATGAATGAAACAGCCCCACGAGGTCCACAATATAAACGAGTGCATACATTATTATTGTCATACATAGCTGATAACTTTATCAAAATGTATAAAATAAATGTATGTATTCGTTTGATAATATATACATACAAATATATTTTAACATGCATTACAGCGTTAAATGCATATTAAAATAAAACACATGTTTTGCTATCGACGAGGTATTTTAATTAGTTCAGATGTAAGCTGTAGTTATCTATGGGACAGTTATTTTTCTTAGTTGCAGGAACATTTGTATATAGTTATATAAATATAGACTACAGACCACATATCCCTAAAAAGTTTAAATATGCAACAGAATATGACATAGCATACTTTAACATACAAAGTACGGGGCACTAGTGCCCCCCAGTGATATTTTAATGCTACCCACTGGTGGGTGATCGTGCCACACTGTCACTGACTAATACATTCTCATAACGACCGATAGGTATCAATGTCAATTATTATGTATATATGTATAAAGAACATAAAACTATTTTAAGCTTTCGACTCTTGTATAGTTTATCCCATACTATTTAATAAACAATAATAATATTTTATTGAATGTAGAACATGTCACATGCTCACAACTATTTTGTCGGAATTGTTTATATTATATACCTATTGATAATATAAATTATACGAATAGATATAGTTGTACTGATGTAGTACGAAAATAATACACGTAATTTTAACAATGCTATCAATTTCTTCGGAAGTTGTCGATCGTCGCCGTAAATTGAAGGTTGAGTGCGAATAAGGTGCTATATTACAGCATTTCTAATTTTCTACACATTTTGAATTTTCGTCCTGTACTCCTGATGAAAGACAAGCGAGGCGACCATACCATAATTTTATACTACTTTTATACAATTGTTTAGAAGTATTCATATTTCATAGCATTGTTCTGTGATTGAAATATCAAATACTTATACTCGTCTAGGGCCGGATTGGATAGTCTCAGCCATTCGAGAAATATTTTTCAATCGGTCCGTAATTTGCTATAAAAGCCCATATTGGACGAATTTTAGTATTAATAAATAGTAATGATCTTATCCTGTTTGTTGACTGTATACTATTATAATATAGCTGTCATTAAAATGCTAAGTTTCTGGAATCTAAAGAGAAAAGAAGGTAACTACCTGACCCAGAGCTATACCAGAATCAAGAATTTATACAATCATTTTTTTCCATAATATAATTTAACATATATTTTTAAATTTTAACACGTATTTTTTTAAATACAGATACTGATAGAAATATATATACTCTGTTCTACTTATTTTATCAAAGTTTTATTATTGAAAAATCGGCTATTTTGATATAATAATAATATCTAAAATTCTCAATAAATAAACCTATATACAACTTGTAGATGTATTTTTCAGTAGAGTACAGTTAATAAACCTATATCAAAATTGTTAAGATAGGAGAGTTGATTTTCTTTCTATGTTCCTCTGGTAGACAATTTTATTGAAGTGCCACCCAGTGAAAATTACTTAAAATATGCTCTGGAATATGATACATAAATGTGAGTTCGTTGTTTAAAAATTGAAAACATTTGTTAAATCATATCGGTGATTCATAATTTCAACTATAAATGTTCATAAATGGTCTCACAGACGAGAAAAACTCAACCCACACTAATTTCCTTGAATATGCTTATAGGTTTACACCTAAATTAATACAATATATTTTAAAGAAAAATTTAATTCCAAATTAAAAATGTATATAAAATATGCACTTAGAATAACAATAGATATAATATAGTCTAAAATATGCACAACACTATGTCTTTATAGTCATACATATAATATTATGAAATCTTACCAATATATTAAAAGTATATTGTATAATATTGAAACAACCACAAAATTGAATTAAATTTATAGTATATTATGCAACAAAAAAATTTTCAATTTTATAGAAAATTTCAGTTGGAAAACAAGTTTATATTTAAATTAATAATAACACTATTATTATGGAATTGAATCCACAAATCATTAACTTTGGATAGATTAGCACGGAAAAAGAGCTAGGACAGAATGTCAATGTATTATAACGAACATACTGAGCTTTAAGAATTTATTCGAAAAAATATGAATTAAAAAATGTTCAATGAATAATAGTTGTTGTATGGATCTTAAAATATTAAAAAAAATTAGATATTGAAGAAATGTTTTTGTTTTGTTTAAAAAATGATTGTTTTAGATCTATTTTATCACTTTTTTCGTGGTACCAACATGAAACTTTGGTTTCCCCAAACCTTATTTAGGTTATGGATTTGAAAATCAATTAAATGAACTTAAAATGTTTTTAAATAAGTAGGATTAAATAGACGATTCAAAAACCTCACACTCACCCAACTCACCGTACCTCACCCCCAGCAAAACCATTTAAATTGATAGACGTATTGACAATAAGAGACATTGAGTAGGTATTAGTACCTTCTGCCGGACGTATGTAAATTGTCAATCAATTAAATATCAATTTGCCATATACCAGCCCCACTAAAATCACTCCCAGTAGTGATTCTTGACTGAAAGAGCCGGTAGTCTTTTAGTCCGTCTACTGCGTTACACCGTTGTGCACGTAAACGCTCAGTCTTTAAAATTTTTAGTGAGTTTTAAGGTGTGTTTGTACTATCAAAAATAATTATGAACATGGCTGGTTCTATTAGAAATATGGAAGAAATTTATAAGAAAAAGAAGAATTTTACATATATTTCTCCAACACCGCCAGCTGAACTCATTCATTCCACAAGCTACACATTCGACTTTGCAGCTCGTAAGTTTATGCATATCGGTATTGACCCGTCTGAAAAATTTCAAGTCACCGTTCATTTATTAACACCATCGCGCCATGTTAAAATAACACCGGATTTTCTAAAACGTATATTTTCGCCGATGGGAAATATATTATCGTTTATTTTGGATAAACCACAAAAATATAAGCGAAATTTATTTCTGGAAACCGAAATTATTTCGCCGTCCAGTATGGTGTACCAAGGGGAAAATGTGCTTGTCATCGAATCAAAAACACAAACTGAATGTCAAGTACTGTTAAATCGGGAGGATCTTATTCATGTTCAATATTTGGAATGGTGCATATTTGAAACGATTACACGAAAAACAATTATAACACAACTAGCCGTCTTAAAAAAATTCGATATGTTTTTAAACTATATCAATATTGAATCTCCAAAAGTTGATTCACCACCGAAAACACCCGATGAAATGATGACATTTATCAAAAATATACGCGACGAAAGTGTAATTTCAAAAATTCCAAAAAATGATATAAATTTCATCTGTCAACTCAAAATGTATGCTTCATCACAATTGGCTGAACAATGGGCACAACGATGGAGTGGGGAAATGTCACCCGAGGTAAACCTTAAAATCATATCACTTGTAAAAATATTTAATATATTTTAATATTTTTAGTTATTCACAGAATCCGAAGTGAGGCTCATTTCACCCTTATCACCACCAAGATACTCATCCATGTCCACGATTTAAGGATAGTATGGTTGCCCGACGACCTATGATAAGATCGTTTTAAACTGGCAACCAAATTAAATATCCAGAACAGCTGGAAAATTGACCACTAGCGCTTGCGACATGATGTGTGTCAATATAGAAGCAGAACTTACGAGCTTATTATTTTTTCCCGCGCTTTACGAATATCAAATATTTACCTATTACCACAGTAATACAGAATAAGTCTATTATGTGATATTATCCTCAATTCCTAACCTACAGTTTTTGAAGATATATATATTTGAAGATTTCTTTAGAAAAAATGTCAATATTAATTTTCCATGCATTGAACATCAAATAGATATGATAACAGATATCTGCACATACTATCTGATCATGAGAATGAGGCAACACAGCTATCAACTAAACCAAAACAATAAAAAACAAAATAAAGTTTAAAAAAACTTTCAAAGTTGGTTAACACATGATGGGTGGTATTATTAAGTTTTATTTTGTGTTTCATATAATTTAATGGTATATTAACATTTGTATTATATACAATTTTTTCGCTGAATAAATTTTAAATAGGTATTTATTTGATTTATTATTTACAAAATACTAAAGCATAGAAAGAGATTAAAGTATTTTAATTTATATTTATCAAAATTGTTATTACTTACTTACATACTTCTATGTTTTAAGTCATTCGTTATAATTTTAATCGTAAATCACGAAGAAAATAAGAAATATACTAAACAGCGCGCCACTCTGCGCGGTATTTGAGCTTATAAACTATAGCCGCTGTTACATTCAAGCGCTGGTGATTAATTTTCCAGCTGTTTTTAATAGTGATTTCAGTACACTTTATCATGATTCGTTGGGCAACCATACTATCTTAAATCGTGTCCATGTCTCCAATGCTATCACATGACAAGCCTACCAGTTCACCATCATTCGAATGTTTAGACGACACAGCTGATGGATTTAATTCGGACAATTGTGCACAGCGGCCTCCCTGGTATACTTCACCAACATGCCTAGCACCTTATGTAAACGATGGATCCATTAACATGGTAATATACATAAATTTAATTTAATTATATTTATTTTATATTAACAAATTATTATTATTTAGTTTATCAATGAGAACGATGCTCCTATCAGTTTACAGTCATCCTCGCCAGCGATAATAGACGACCACTCCCCATCTATTCTCGATTTCACAGACAAGCCCACGAAAAAATTAAATAAGCAGAGCGCAATACGCAAACTATTTTCTAATGATATTGTTTAAATAATTTTGTGTAAAATAAAAACAAGCGTGATACTTCAAACAAATTTTTTTCATTTATTAGGTTAAGTTTTTACATTAAGGTTTACAATTTATATTTAAAACAATGTATAAAATAATTACAAGTTTTACAATTTCCTAACATCGCCACTAAACTGATTATAAGTTATAAATCTGGTCATGTAGTATTAAACAATAAGCTGTAGTCTTTTCTGGAATAACTGTATTCGTTTCAAATTTATTCAATTCGTAGGTCTACGGTTGATGATTTAACGTTGTCGTTCTGGTACGACAAATTAACAACAGCGATTGGCACATGGTGTTGAAAAATACTTTTTGATAACAATGGTTCACAATAATCTCTTTCGTAATACGATTTTTGAAAGTCTGTATAAGCTTTGTAGAGTATGCTGGTGGTATTATTTTTAAAATCAGCTCGAAAGTGTTCATATGGATACACTTCAGAATTTAAGTGTACCTTAAGATTTTTTAATTGACAGTGATCAAACCACCCAGCGTCAGGTTCGATATTGTTTTTTCTACTTGTTTGTAATCCAAACAAAACAATCCTTGGTTTTTCGAGTAAGCTGCTAGACTTAACAGTCCACGAATGAGAATTATTTCTAGGGAGCACGGGATACTCGCATAGATCCCAGATTCTGAACGCGCGCGATGACGTTCTACGAGAATCTAATACTTTCAATAACTTTAATTTTTCTTTATCACTCACTGACTTTGATAATAGGCATCTTCCAAGTCACCTTGGTCAGTTAAATTGTAATTTTTTTATTTTTATCGACGGCAGTGGTTGCGCATTTGCCCACTACATCAAGGTCGGAAGATACGCGATTTAAAATCAGCTGCTGATTGCAATTGAGTAATATATTTTTGTAATCATGACGAAATCCGAAAACATGTTTTACATACATCCGGAAAATATATTATTGGTCATACAATTTTGATATCTTCACTATCCATTGCTGAGTCCCAAGCCGCATTTCCTAATGCATTCAAATCGTTTGGAGTATACGAACAGTACACTTTCAAGCAAGACGACACTCCAGGTGATTTCAATTTTTGTATTTCTATACCGTTCATTTCATATCGCATCTCGGAATATACAAATACCAATCCGTTATTTGAAAAACCAACTTCATACTCTATGTCACCGTATTCTATAGATAGCTGATAAGATAATTACGCTCCAGCCAATTGTTGGTTTTACGACTTGTGTTATCTTGCATAGATTTGGAATGTTTAAAAATCCTATGTTGAGTCCCCCAAGTTTCTGTATCTATTACAGACATTTCTTTAATCATATATTTATTGTTAATGCCAAAAACGCATTGCATGTCTTAGATGGCTGAAGGCAATATAATATAATAAGGCTTGTCTTTATAATAAGTTTCAATAGTATTGAGTTGACTAACTATAGTAAGTAGGAATATTTGGAGACAGCCAAAACTCTTACAGAGTTGTGAAGGCACATAAGAGAGAGTCGTGTTCAAAACGTCTCGTGACAAATTACCATGGATTTACAAATTTACAAAAACTCGAAAACGCGAAATGAATAATGCATAGTTATAATTAATAAATCAGATATGTAGTCCCAAAGTTTACCCCGCGCATACAAAGATTTTCATTTCACATCTATATAGTTAGAGATAAACACGCACTATTAGATGAATAAGGAACGTGTAACTATAAAATAGTTAAACATATATAATACTCGCATATTATATTATACCAAAACAAATTCCATTTAAGGAACATTTTTTCTAATTATTGTTAGGTACTATTTTTTTTTCATTTTAATTAAATCATCCAAAATATTTAAGTGCGTACCTATACATAATACGCGTATATATACTTATACATTTTACTGCAGCACACATACGATGGGTACCAACGGAAAGTCGCCAAACGGGTTTCAGCATCGTGTTTGATTTGATGTTATCGATTCGGACGTTTTCGTTTTTATAATGTGTATAATATACTATATTACCATCATCTTGGAAATCGACACTCCTCTCATCTTCCTATCGCTCAGCTCCCGTTTATTGTACGCGCGCGCTCACCGCCCGAAACGCGGTTAGCACACGTTAAAGTCTAGGCACGTACACTGTATTTTAATAATATTATATACCTATTATGCAGCGTATAATAATAATGATAATAATATATAATATTAAAATACCGTCGCCGTCAACGCCATAATGGTGTTGGATTTATTCTCCGTCTATAATTTTGTTTTATTATTATTATTATTTTTTTTTTTTTTTGAAAAGCCGCTGACACCTCGGGCCCGACCCCGACGTTGCAACCGCGTGTGATAATTATTAATGTTTACTTGGTTCGACGACGCCAGTTGGTTATATTATATACCAGTTAATGGTTGGATCGTGAATATGATGCACGCGTTTCCATCCGAAGATCGTCGTGGCCAAGACAGGCGTAAGTATACCCACTATCGTGAGAAATGGATTTTCCTGACCCAGAAATCAATAGGGGAAAGATAAACAAACGAAGCCGTGTTCAAAAGAAATACACGCGACGTAGGAACAATGTGAATATAATAATCCGTTATGAGTTAGGTTATTATAAAAACGCGTGCGCTAAATATATGTCTTAATAAACAATTCTGAGCGTATTTGGAAGTTTACCAAAGATTTCTGACATAGCCGTGATTTATCTACGTTAATGAATTATGGTAATAAAGTTCAAGCAATAGTCACACGACATATTTTTCAACTCCAGCGGATAACAATCTAAAAGTTTCAAAAACGTGTCGCACTTGGTTTTATTACGAATAAAAAACGTCAGTCGTATATAGGTAGTGGGACGGTGGACAATATGTTGTATATAATATTTTGATGTTAAAAAGAGAATGGCAGCAGTGTGAGTACACACGTAGGTATATACCTGTATAATTCTGTTCCGTTTACATACCGAGTATATTTAATAAAATATAATACTTGAGGTTTGAGAACCATTTAGCGTTATCTTGAGGTCACCGCGGGGAGGCGGTTCTCATTAACCTCCACGTTGCTTTTTTCTCCACTCACGCATAGTTGCTAATAAATATATCAATTAATAAATACATTATAAGCATATGCTCATCTAAGTTAAATATATATATATATATATCGTTTAACTATTGTATTATGTTACATCCTGGGAAGCCTATTATTGTGTACTAATCATAATATTATTAAATACACATACATTGTATACCTATACGATATGACAACAATGCACCACGCTTAATATCGAAGTAAGTATCAATATAATATTTTGATGCTCTTTAAATATCCTGTATTACTAATTCGTTGATGTAAATTTAATTCAAATCGTATTCATGACTTTAGTCTATTGCCATTTCTTTTGAAAAAGATCATTTTTGACAGACGAAGGCTATTTTACAGTTGATATAACTGTACATATCCGTTGGTTTTAGTAATTTTCATATAAAAATAAAAACACATTTTATTTATTAGTAAATTGCAACTATCGTGAATTCATACAGAATATAAATATATAATATTATAGACTATTGCATCAAACGTTAAAAAAGTAGCAACCAGAAATATTAGATAAAAAAAAATAGGGGAAAAAAATTGTACTACTTTATCAATGGAAACTAAAAGCGTATGTCAAAATAGTAAATATAGTCCATGATTGATAAATGTAAGTTGGTACATGCAATAAAATATGTAATATAGAAATAACAAGACTCATACTCTAAGCAGTCATCCTACGTGACTCACTAAGCAATTTCGAGTCTCTAAAGAGTGTTGAAACTTCTTCACGCTAAATGAAATTGCCAGAAAAATCCAAAATCAACTACATAACTTAACCAAGTCTGACTATTCTATTATTTCCATTATCTTGATAGGGATTCCAATAAGTCACAATGAAATGTTCTACTTTTATTCGTTAAAAATAAGATTTTCATTAATATAACTGTTAAATACTAAAAAGCTTAAGTATGTGTTTCTTGATGGTAGCTAAGGGAAGACAAGAATTTCGATCGCTGATCCTTGCACGGCTCCAAGCTGGCGCACCATCACTGCAATCCGCAGTCGATACCTCAAGAGTCAAGATATATTATTATATGATGTTATATAATCATAATTATCGTTTTCAAATTGGCATATTCTTATCGTCGAATTGTTCATAACCGAAACGCACGAGTAACAGAAAAAAAAACTACTCGCAGTATCGTCTTCTTTCGATGACGTGCGGGGCGGAAGCTTCGGACATAATACTTTTAAGTTATAATATACCGCTATAAACACTATATAAACGCACATCATATATATATATATATATATATATATATATATATAGACACGTCCGCCGCGGGACTCCTGAGAACGCGTACATAATATTGTATAATATGTGTACGAGCAAATGCCGACGGTCGGTAGGTACACGCCTTAGCCATCAGCAACAGCAGCAGTAGATCAATCGGTGAGACGCGCGCGAGCGTACCTATAATATATGAGACTATACGATGGGAATCGAATAAATAATAATAATAATAATAAGAAAAAAAATCATTATCCGTTCATCTGCGGCGTCGACCGAACCATGTAGTCCTACCGTAAGACGTCGTCGTTGTCATGATGTACCTATATAATATATGTCCTATATTATATATATATGTGTATATCTATATTATATTATACGTATTGTCGAGTGCCACCGCCGACTAATAATCCGTCTCTCGTGGAATTTACAAAACGTCTCAGCACTAACGGTCGTCCCTCGTCGTATGACTTACACGCACGCACACTCGCACACGCACGTATTACAAGCATTTGTATATAAAAACCGACAAATATAATCTACAAAACAGTCATGCGTTTATGCAGATCGTACACAGGTTAGGCACCTCTATACCACGTCGGCGATTCCACGATAGTCAACGGTTGTACGCTTTGTTGTATTTATTATAGGTACACGTTACATATGTGTATATATGTATATATCACATTTTCGTTTGTTATTTAACCCACTACATATACATAAAATATAGTATGTATACGTCATAGTTTTAAAATGTCTACAAATATTACCTTTTATATAATTGTGTTGTAGTTATTGTTGTCCGACTTGTAATATCAAACATGTACATATACTTTGTTTTTTCCTGGATTAAATAAAACACATAAGTACTCTTGATTTTTTATTAAATCTTAAACTGCTCGTATTTAAAATAGGGATTAGTTTTTAAGCTGAAAGGGTGAACTGAGAAAATTCGTATGATTTATTAGTGCAATGCGTTACGTTGATGCGAATCTACTTATTATGTTACAATAATATACAGCGTGATCACGCTAAGAGGTACCACTAAATATTTCAGAACGATGACCTTGTATTGAAATGGGGTTTTCACTGAACGAAAGATTGTACTTAAATACACATTTATTTATGATTTCCAAATTTTTAACATTTTAGTGTGCGCATGCACAATACAACTGCGCAATACAACTTAAATTTTTTTTGAATAAAAACACTACTTTTTTCTACATATTGGGATAGATTTTTTTTTTTAATGTTTTTTAATTTTTTTCTATTTATAAAACTGACAAAGTTATAGAAGTCAACATTTGAGTTTTTGCATAATTTTAAACGAAATGTTCACTTATAACTACTGGAAATAAAAAAAAAAATAGTGCCAAAAATTAATACTTAATTTACCTTATTTGTTTATAAATAATAATTTAATAATATCGTACGTCGTCCTGATGGGTACCTGTGTGATTTAATTTTTGTTTAGTTAACTGCTATAATACGATTACAATTTTAACTATTTTTATAATGGAAATTTATTTTATTACAGTGTGTATATCCATAAGTAACAGCAACAGTAATTTGTATTATCCATCAATGTAAATAAATTTAAGTCTATGTCTTTCACTAGATGACGTTTCCCTCGTCAATTATCATACTCTATTATGGGCTCCGTGAGTTATAATATAATTCCTCCAAATAAGCAGAAAGAAAATACTGAAATTGTTGATAATGAGAAACAAAATAATATCATTGCTTATGTTGGAGTAGAATATATAGAACGGATAACATTAAATGATAAATAACAATAACTGTTTTTATTTTCTCCATACCTATATATTATATTCTTCAACCACGAAACCAATATATTATTATGTACCTACAGTTTGACTTGAACCAAACTGGTCATCATGTAATCCTAAGACAATAGCGAATAGGTACAAGTACGAGAGAGCAACTCGCGAACCATTTTCATATAACCAACAGGTATGATATATATGTACTCTTAATGTAAATATAAATATATATATATACTGTCCGTTATATAATAATATTATGTACCTGTGACTGTGATCTTCGTTCGTGTTGTCGTCGACGAAATTACGGTTTAAATCTAGTCCGGTCACACGCATCATATCCTACGTATATATAGCACGGCGACCGTATATGCTGCACAAGAACGGCCATTAATATAAAAGGTACGTTTATTGTACAGGTATTATTATTGAGGTTGGTCGTTGCGAAAAAAAAACTTTTTATCAACAACGATGATAAATATGAAAATAAAATCTCAGATCGTAAACCTTCTCGACATGAATATCGGTAACGGTAAGACTGTAGAAACCTATATATATATATACATATGTATACAAAAAATTTAATAAGTTATACCTAAGTAAAATTATTGTTATAATAAATCAATGAGAAATAAGAAAGAAAAAACAATGAACAATTTTGAAATGTTTGATTTTTCGCATTAAAATCATTCATGAGACCTTCCGTCAGGCACCTTTCAATCGAGTAAAATTCTGTATACATAACACACTACCTACACAGCTATGCATAATGCAATGAAGTACTCTGTTCAAAGCACGTCGAATTTAACGTTCCGTTGACCTCGAAAAAAATGTGATTCGATTGAACGGACGAGACATACTCATATAATTGTTATTACGATGTAAATTTACATAGCAAACACTTATTGGTGAAGTCGACCGGAATTCAATGGTCACCTAGTCGTGTTTCATTCCATTAGAAGCAACACCGCGATTTCGCACTTCATTAATAATTATATTTGTGTCGTCGTGTGCACAAATCTTGAATAATTACGTATAATAGTATAATAATGCACATGTCTAATATCATAATATAATCAATATTATTATTATGCGCATTTCTAATTGATTGCACTTTAGAAAAAAAAAATCGTTTATAATAAGTTATCATGATATTTTATCAGACATTTTTTTTGTTTTTACAATGATCTTAACAAATATACCTTAACCACGATGAACCATAGTTAAATTAATTTATTTTACTCCTTTAATTTATATAGCATTTATAAAATAAATTTACAATTATAGCTGAGAAAATATTTGCGAATTACACAACCTATATATGGTTTTTAGTGTAAAATAAGTATGGTAAATTATATTAATAAAATTATACTTCTTTACAATCATCAAAAAGTCATCATAAATAATAATGTAAATAATAAATTAAAGTTGCTTTTCTGTTTTAAATAAAATATTAATTATACGTGAAATTGATTTTAAAAAAGTGGGTAAGTAAGTGGATATCGCTCTGCAGTACAATAGGTTACAAGTGGGTTACTGTAATGGATGGTATTAAATTTAAATTCAACGATGTAATATCATTGTATACGAAAAACGATTCTGAGTGGAGACGGTTTATCATCCAAGATATGTCCTATATTAACTATATTGTTATAATTTCAAAAAAAAAAGTCGTTTGTAATTATTTAATATTATAAAATTGTGAAATTGTACGTTTTTTCTCTTTGAACCGCTTTTATTTTGAGTGCTGTTTCGAAAATCGAGTTCTAAAGTACCAGCTCAAGAACATTACCTTTCAGAAAAGATGCTACACTTGATACTTTTGAGCTAGTTAAGAGGGAGAAAAAGTGTTAACAGAATAAAAAAGAAGTATAGTAAAAGCTAACCCAATTCTACGTTTGTGTTAATTAAATAAATAATTCATTAAGCGTGTTTGTTGAGGTATCATATAAACGTATATTCAGAGCCACGTCTTCTAATCAAAGTTGATATGGAAAAACTAAAATTATATTGAAATGTTATCTTAAACTCGTTAATGCCACATGAGCCAACGAGTTCTCGTCCACTAAAGTGATCAGTGATTCATCACTGAACGAATAATACCATGTTACTCAACGCAAAACAATGAATAAAGATAAATGTCAAAGATATTTCTTTAAAAAGAGGTGTTAATATTATCCTGTCTAAGATATGTACCTGTAACGCACGCGCGAGATACTACCTATATATTATTTTACATCACGATGGTACACACAAACGGTTATTATATGCGGCGCGAACAGCCTATAAAATACATTTATAATATAGTAATATTATACACAAACATTCCACTTAATATAGCTGATCGCAAAGATAAAACGGCTTTGAAAAGAAAACCGAAACAAGTTTCAAAATTAAAAACAATTTTTGAAATGCGGCTTTATAATAAAGATGATACTCGTCTCTACACATTATCTCGGTACACAATACAATTATATATATATATATATTAAACAAGTATATTGAAAGTATTATAACTATATTTTGTCAAATAAGAAGGAAAAAATAATTACCTACGATCCAAACGAAGAAGATAAATTGAAATATAACATATCATAATATTATACTAGGGTGTATACATCGCACTGGCGTTCGTCGTTATTATAATAAAATAATCTGTATGAAGCCGCTCGAAGTAATTAAATGATTAAAAAAAAAAAAATTAATTTAAAAAATCTTGGCTGCTTATTTTTGTTAAACCGTTGATGTGGTTGAAAACACATTAAACAATAAGTATCTATTTCGTTAGCTATGATGTGTGTGCAGTGCCGCAACTAGAGATAAAAGGGCCCAGGTGCGAATCAAATTTTGGGGCCCCCTATTTCAAACTTTTGTCTTACAAAATTGAATAGCAGTAATAGCACCAAAAGCGCAATTAAGGGTAGGTTTAAACCCTCGGGTAACAAAAAAACCCCAAAAATAATAAAGACACTTCGTTTCCCATCTTAGGGGGCTAAACATTTTTATTTTGGCTTTCCTGATAATGCCTATCCATAGTGCATACCAACTACCAAGTACAAATTTTAAAAAGCAAAACAATTTTTATCACTTGATTTTAAATAATTTTGCTTACAAAAACAGATCAAATAATTTATGCATAGGCCTCCATTGTAAACCTAAAACCATGTGTTTTCATCTCGATCGATATTTTTTAATTTGTAAGTACAAATAAAACATTGCATTATGTACCTTAATACAGTTTATTAAAATAGCATTCCTATTATAGTATTATACTACAAATTTGAATGAATAAAATGTTAATTATATTATTCGCTAACTGCAATAGGAAATAGAAATAGGTACAAATATATTATAATAAATTATAATATAAATTAATTAAATTAAATATAAAAAAAGCTGGTAAGTCGTGGATGTCGCTCTGCTGTACAAAAGGTTACTGTAATGAATGGAATCAAATTTGAATCTAATGATATTATATTATTGTATACGAAAAACGATTCTGAGCGAAGACGGTTTATCTGTCTAGGATATATGTATTATAGATTATTAAAAATGTTTAAATCTTAGGTTTAAAAAGAAAATTTTTCATGAATTTCTAGCTTAAAATAATTTGCGAATTTTCGTGATTTTTACGTATGCTGACAAAATTCAAACTTTGAATGCTTGTAAAAAAAAAAATGGTGCCAATATATATTTCTTTTATTTTTCTCTTGCTATTGGAAAAATATGAAAGGCGCCTTGTATTAAATTTTCAAGCTTTTCTATCCAACAATTAATACATTTTTATCGATATTTATAGAAAAAAAAACCAAAAAAGTTGAAAAATTAAAATGTCAGTAAACAGCTCAAAACAAATTTAAATATTTTGAAAATTATATCAAATATATAAAATGCCTATCTAAACATTCAGTGAAAATTTCAAGTATCTGGTCATTTGCTTTAGAGTTACACCAAAATAAGAAAATCGCTAAATTCAGCGAAAATCAAATGTTGTAAAAATTTAAATTTCAAATGCTCATAAAAATTTAATTTGAATTTCCGGTGGACAATTTTTTGGTGATAAAGATTGAAAAACTTGTAAGGAATCTTGTATTAAATTTTTAAATCTTAGATTTAAAAAGAAATTTTTTTATGAATTTCTATCTTAAAATAATTTGCGAATTTTCGTGATTTTTACGTATTTTGTCAAAATTCAAACTTTTGATTGTTTGTCAGAATTGTTTATCAGATAACATCATTGATAATAGCATGGAGTGTCGAAAACTATTATTTAACACAATATTGAAACTAACGATACAAAAATATTAAGTACAAGTCATAGGTAGTTAAAAATTCATAGTATAAAATATTATCTTCATAAGTATAATCAATACTATAAAAACATAATATTAAATGCTGGACGTAACTACACAATGATATCGAAAAATTTCAATTTTCATCATGTGTTATAAATTGGAATAAAAATTAATATGAGTTTAAAATCTAAAATCTTTTATGTCTGAAAAGGGCCCCCTAAATACGATGATAGGGCTCTTTTGGGGGTGCATGGCACCCCCAGCACCCCCGCTAATTGCGGCACTGTGTGTGTGCCATTCGTCAGTGTAAAATTCAAACATAAGTGTGATTATATTATGATGTATGTCCTATATTTGATAGGTATTATGTTTATCTGGTAACAGATAAAATTGTTGATTTCATAAAGATTTGAATTAATTTGGGCTCGTTCAGAAAAGCGAATCACATTTAATATGGTATACTTTATAGTTTATATTATTATGATTGTGATAAAAAGAAAAAATTGACAAAGAGAAAAGAGGAAAAAATAAAATTTTAAAAAGCTGGTTTCTGGTATAATAAATTGAGACATAGACGCGGTAAATAAATACGGTAAATCTATTTTTTTAAGAGCAATTTTATGATGCATTTTACTTTGAAATATAATAATTTTTGTTTTATGGTTTGACCTAAAACATCTTAATTCTTTTCAAAATTGTAACTACGACGAGATTATTTATATAAATTGCGGTGTACACGCATTAAAGCCATTTTAAATTACGTTTCAAAAAGTTAATAACCAGCGGGTTATAAAAAATAAATATAAGAACTCTGCGATCAATATTTTATTTTATACATTGTAGTTTACCTATAAAATGAACGTAGGTACCCATAATTTATATGCATATATATATGATTAGAAGAATAAATAACATTTTATGTATGTGTTTTTAACAACACATTAATTAAGTTAAAAAATATATTATCTTGAATACTAAAAATTATAATTTCCTTGCAAATACTTGGATCACTGTTAAGAGGACACAGTATAGAATGAATCTCTTCTTAACGACTTACAAATCGAAACAGTAAGTAAACCTTCAAAACGTCACTATAAATCCTTTTACATAAAACTGCCATCTAACATTAATCACCTAATTCAAAAAATGTCCTCAAATCTTATCCCTGACCAACCTCCACGTAGATTGAAAAGAAATTGGAATCGTGACCTACTACTAAAAAAAAAAAAAACAACAACATCAATTATACAATCATCCTTGCTACACCTAGATATATAACATAATATAATAAAACCTAAATATTTGTGCGAGGGGTATTACCCCTATCATGTGAATCATGTTCATTTCTAACTGTTATCATAATGACTTATTGTACAGATTATGTGTATAGACGCAGTCAGTGCACCATTTGTTTTCTCTCTGGCCCACGCGCAACATAGACAAAACGCATTTACACAGAATCATTTTTTCTATGTTTTTAAGTAATCTTAGGGCTATCATTAAGAAAAAGATAGAGGATAATATTTTTGAAGAATGACAAGTCGATTTGTCTAAATATTGTCTCAAAACAATTTAAACATCATTTAATCTAAAATCTTATTGCTATGGATATAGAGAATTTTTCAAGATACAAAACCTCAGTATTTTTTGTAAGTCAACACTTTATTTAAGTCCCGTTGAGTGGACTACCAATAACTATACCTATAACTGCAAAACACTTATCGATTGACGGTCGGGCCCGGAATCTAAAAGCCTAAAATTTCTACGATACAATACACTTATGTATTAGGTGCTTATTATAATAGTTTCCGTCTATTTCCGCGCACAGCACGAGCCGCTTAGTAAACTGGCCACTGGCGGTGTGTGGCCCGGAGCGGAGGTCACGACTTGGCGAGTAGCCGACAAACGTGCCAAAGACATTAAATAAAATCAAAAAAAAATACCGTTCTATACTTGCGTACACAATAAAATAATAATAATGATAGTAATAATAATAACGATAATCATGATGATGATATAGTATCATACGTCGCATACACGACCCTAACCGGCGGCGGCGGAGGTCCTCGCCACAGTATCACGTCCGCATCAGTCACCCGAACATTGTGCCGGGCGAAGAAGGCAAACCTTAATGGAGGACTTCAACACGTCGACTGCGCGAGGGCTGTGAACGCCATCTGCAGGATCTAATTCGTGAGCACAGAAATATTCTCGAATAAGGTTTATTCCTATCGGAGTTTATTCACTCAGTCGACTACTGGAACCGAAACAGGAAGACTGACTAGAAACGGTGACAATATACAACCACGTGATGGAGGTCGTTGAAGATAATCGTGACATAAAACTTTCTACTTCGACGGACCCGGAGGTGCCGAAAAATCGAAGCTATATGGATTTCTCATATGATGGCCGATTCATAATCGAAGCTGGTTGGTGTGGCATTCGCCAAGAAAAAAAACATTTTCGATTAAAAATAATTGAATATTTAACATAACCGGGCTCCGTGTACCCGTGTACCTATTCTAATACCCAAGCCTGGGCAAGTTAATGATAATTTTTAACTGAGTTAAGTTAAGTTAATGGAAAACATTTTAAAAAGTTTAAAGTTAATCTAATTCTTTTTTTAACTCAGTTAAGTTAAAAGTTATATGGACATTTTCAATTAACTTATTAACTTAAGTTAAGTTATTTATTTATATATATATATATATATATATATATATATATATATATATATATATATATATATATATATATATATATATATATATATATATATATATATATATATATATATATCTATATAAATAATAAAAATCCTAAATATTATTGACCACAGGAAATAGTCAATAGCTTTTCTATATATAGGTATTGAATTAATATAATTATGTAGTAAGTATGAAAAAAATACAAAATTGAAGATGCCGAAACAAATACAATCTTTTGATTTATTAACACACTAATACAAACAACTGACAAGTATTATACATTTTTTTTAAATTATTAAATAAAAATAACATGGTATTTAAGAATGTACTCTGAATACTTTTTCAGGAAACTAAAAGTCTAAAACTGTTTGAGAATATAGCCAACTATATACTTCATTATATTTATTATTTAATTATTTATAAATTAACTTAACTCGAATTTGATTAAAAGTAACTCGTTTTTTATTAAGTTTATATCAATTAAAATAAGTTAAGTTAAAAATTAAGTTTATGAAAATTAAATTTTAAAAAGTTAAGTTAAAAGTTAAAATTAACTTAACTTTTAACTTTTTAACGCGTTTATGCCCAGGCTTGCTAATACCCGTTCACAACTATACGACCTCTAATTCTAACACAATTAGAGTTGACGTGGAATCTCCGCATTTGTTGCAACAGCGTACACAATATGACGTATACACTCATCCGAATAATCCATTGTCCTTATACCAAGAGTGCTGGTAAACAATCTCTCGTAGGTACGAATAACGATAATTATTGTTTCCAAACAATGTACGCCTATGTGGCGACGTTTACTTGTTGTTCTTTCGCCAACAATAAAAAGATAACGTTATACCTATTGGAGGTATAAATGTATACATTATAAGTACTTATATTTTATGATAATTGTACAAAAAATAAAAAGCGTAGGAGCGAATTGTTTTACATTTTATATCACACATGTATGATATATGCTTATATATAGGTTTATAAATAATATATAGTATAGATAGATAGATTATATATATGTATATGATTAGTATACAACCGGAGATTATGTTGTTCATTAAAACGAAAAAAACAATTTCGAAATCATTCTTTGTTCTCAACATAATAATTTACCGCGGCAATTCGATTGTAATGAAAAATAAAGAGAACGTATATGTGTGTATCGAATTCGATACGTTTACAAATCAATTATTGATAATAAATCAATAAGTCAGATTGATTAGTGTTGTTTGTTTATAAAAAATACACATTAAATTGATAGAGATCGTTAAGATTGGAATTCGAAAGATCATATTACTCTATTACAACACGGAAAACCTGATCGTATATGTATTGCTTCGTCACTGAACAAACGTATATCGAATGTTTGTCTCATATAAAATTATATCTCACTATTTGAGAACAATATTAAAAATATATAAAATATATTTTAAGATAATTAAATAAAATAGTTATATTGATTTAATATAAGCTAATAAATCGTAAGCTACTATTTGTTTTGTTTTTTTGCCAATTTTGTAATAGCTATACTTTCTAACTTTGGTTTTGTTTAGGTTGTTGTAAAGTTTTTGTATTATTGTTATTTTTTACAGATAGGGTAATCCGTATCACGTAGTTTTTTTTTTACAAACCAATAAGGCAATAAAGATGCATTGAGTGCAATGTTTAGATTTAGATTTGTTTCATAGAGTACAGAATTAGAAATTTTTTTTTAAATTTTGTTGGTCAATAAAGACATGGTTTCGCTGTATATCCCAGGCAACCCCCCACGCAGGCTTAAACGTAATTGGAATCGCGATCTACTTAAGTAATCGTAAATCCAACTAAATGTTAGTAGGTGTCACCAATGGGTGACTTTTTTAAAAGCTGTTTCTTTTTCAAATTAAATGTTATGTTTTTTTTTTTTATTATATCTTAATTACTAAATGTGCTTGTTTGTACAGATTGTTTTTTAAAATAAAGGAAAAAAATTTTATTGGCGAAGCAGCAGCTCATACTGCCAGTACGGTCATGCATTACTTCTAGGATTACGTCGGGCCTAGAATATGAAGAAACTTCATATTTTTATTTACGCTATTATACTATTTCAGAGAAACTACGGTGACATGTATAATATTTAAATTGTGTATAGGTATACCTATCACTATATTTGTATATCCGATGTTTGGAAATAATATCGGATAAAAAAAAACCTACGTATAAGATTAGCCGGAGTCCAATGGCGTTGACGTTGTACAAATCTAGTTGGGCAAAAAATATTTTGGCCCAGTATCTTAATGTTCTCAAAAATGGCATACTGGGGAGAAGAAAATAGTCAATATGAAGCAATCCATTCCTAAGTTTTCAAAATATACCGTGCCATATGGCCTGACCTTTACATATAGGGTTCGGTTCAATTAAGCCGGACTGGAAATGAGAAGTCCGAAGAGTGGATTTACCATACGACATATTATATTATATTTAAATTGGACGGACGAAAAACATTCTCCTAACCTCGTATAATCACAACACAAATACCTACAGCGTTTTTTGATGCGCTTATATAGTATCATAATATATTTTATCGTGTTACAACGTACGGCTGGGTCATAACGTGCGATTGAAAAACAAAAAAAACCACCTGAATCGAGTCGCGCACGAAACGAAAACGGTTTTTTATTACTACTTTTTCGTTTTGTTTGTCCGTTGCCCGCAATCGTGTACACTGCGGTGTACCCATAAATACGGGTGAGACGCGTATACAATTAGCGCCGTCGTCGTTTGTGTGTACGTACCTATACCGCCGCTAATATATTATTATCATCTCGCAGAAGATTTACAGACGTCCCGGAAACGTGTATGAACAAAACGGTGGCGCACGCGTGCCCGGAGTCCAGCACGAACGTGCACACCACACGCGCGAGACGGACGGACGTAGACGGTGCAGGACAACGCCTCGCACAAAAACAGCAGACCAACAAACGATTAATTAATTACGTTTTAGGGACGACAAAGAGCATACTGTAATACTATTGCGGGCACACGCGTAGAGAATGCGTGAACTTGACGAAGAAGACGAGACGTGGCTGCTAAACGACGGCACGTGACTGGAAATCCGTACGCTCGGCACCGCGCTCAGTGGCCCGCGTTTCACTCGGCGAACAAACCATATTATTATCATCATAAAATAGTTATAATAATGTGTGCCCAACCTATTTACGGATTACCGTCTAAATCGTACCGATGTTATTTAATAGTATCGAACGCCGATAAGGTAAAACACATTTTTTTTAAAGCGGGTAAACGGGTGGCAATTTGCAGCACCTCTGACAAGGGTACAAGAGAGCCACCATAATGGATGGTTTTCAATTTGAGTTTAATGATGTAATGTACACGAAAAACGAGTCTGAGTAGGGGCGGTTTGTATCTATACCTATTATATTTATATTGTCATTATTAATACGGTAGCCGTAGGAAGGTTGAATTGATATTATTTGCATATCGACATATTCATTAATAAAGATATACTTTAAAACTTCCATATATCTTAGAATAATATTTTAAATCACAACATCAGGAACATTGTACTAAATTTCCAAGCTTTTTTAACCTAACGAATAACAATTTGACATTTACAGAAAAAATAAACCAAAAAAAATTAAAATTTAACAAGACAGTGTTTACACCTCAAAACAAGTCAAAATATTAAGAAAATTTAATCAAGTATGGCAAATTATAAAATGAACATTTTTCGTGTTGATTTCAAGAACCTGCTGCAGTTATTTGAATTATAAAAAAATAGTGTAACTGTTCCATGAAAAATAGAGTGAATACTCAATATTGTAAAAATTCAAACTTCAATTGATTATAAAAATTTAATTTGACTTTTCGATGATGTCCAATGAATCCATTGACGTAGTTTGGGGAGAAGTGCGACAATGGGGCTTACATAAACTTCCTACACAAGGCTGGGACTAGGGCTGGACTGGGCAGGCGGGATACCCGGAGTTTCTTAATGTTTTTCGAGCAACAGGAAAGTGACGTTGCAAGTAGAGTTGCAGTGGTTCAAATTTCCACGGTTTGACGATGAAGCATTATATTTTTATAAATATAAATAATAAATAAGCAAATTTGAGTATTCCACGAATT
Source organism: Diuraphis noxia (assembly GCF_037042655.1). Lineage (NCBI taxonomy): Eukaryota > Metazoa > Arthropoda > Insecta > Hemiptera > Aphididae > Diuraphis > Diuraphis noxia. Next base: position 17,870,050 of record NW_028301714.1, on the reverse strand, counting down.
CACGTCTCCCTTCCAGAAAAAACAAAAAAAATACGCCACTGAGTAGTTATGAAAATAAAATGATGCAAGGTAAATCGGAAAAAGGGGATGGATCATAATATAAAAATGCAACTATGAAACATAATAATTTAATAATTTGATGTTAATTAATACATGTTATATGCCCATGGAGGATGGAGTCATAGAGCACAGTTTAAGACCACTGACCTAGGCTAACAATTTGGACAAAGAAAGTTTCAACGACGCAATTGATAAATAAGCAAATCTGAGTATTTACAGGAATAACACATACATTTGTTTTGCTTTTAATTCTACTTCTTACTTAAAGTATCCCGGTGAGAACGTCAATAAAATGTGATGATACAATATCATAATATTATTATATAGGAAAATTAGAAATGAATATCTACGTTGAATATTACACAGTCATTAAAGTCGCATAAAAAATAGGATATTAAGTGCGGGTGGACAGTAGACGACAGCTTAACAGCTTTGCGTTTACGACAAACACGATAACGTCGATGTATAGGGATCGGAGAAGAGGAAGATATAAATTTATCTCTTAAAACCATGTTCGTAAAAATACAAACAGAATAGGTACGTTGGAAGGATAACCGTTCCTAGCGTTGTCATTTCGAACAATATAAGTGGGTACACCTACTTAAATGTTAGTTTATATGCCTCTACGGATACTATATTTTATTTAACTGTCCGGTTTCACGTGTACCTATATAATATGTGTACACGTGTACGCGCGCTTAGTTTAGAGAAAATTGTTACGTCACGCTGGTTTTATCACACGATTAGTGCGTTTCTGATGCCGATTTGTACTTTTTTGCAAATAAATTATCACAAAATCGTGTTCGAGAACGGTTTAACTAACGTGTAGTGCGTACGCAGTACGCTTATACCTTACCACTCGTGTAATAAGCTCGCATTTAACGTCTTTATATAAAATATGTACCTACACAATAGTTTGAAAGACGTAACGCGCCTATATTATAAAGGCATTGACATAACTATATAGCACAGAACTATATAAGTATAAGTTTCGTGTTATTTGCACCGGAACGTTACAAATACACATCTGAAAATTAGAAACATGTGATTTATTTTATTTTTAACGTATAGTCACAATATTATTGTGTAACGCTCTCCAGTCGGAGGATTATTATATATATAATATGTTACGGGTAATGTTAACATTTCGATAATGTCGACATTACTACATTAGCCATGCATTTTGATTAATGTGTAATTCTTCGTTTATATTAATGAAATATTAACATTATCCGTATAATGTCGACATTAGCCAGTGAACATTGGATAATGTTAAAAGTGAAAAGTGAATTCTATTTATTTATACCAAGTGAGGCCGAGTATAATCTACAAGTGTAATAATCGTAGGTGGTACTTATACCTGTTACAGATAAAGTGAACAATATATTATATGGGCTAAATATTTATTTAAATTGCACGACATTTTTGTTATAATTGTATATGCTGTACAAAACACGACGTCGAGCGTCGATCTGTTGTTAGTCTGTTTTCAGTTTTCACACACGATGTTTACAGTAATATTTACAGTGTTATGTGTCTTAATTGAAAAATAGAAAAAAATCCGAAATTTGTTTACTGAACCAAGCTGAAAAAATGAAATTTAACCTTCCATGAGTTTCCCCCAGCCAACATTAGAGACAGTGTGAGAGTCTCTTTATCGGATGTCGACAGAGGACGAACAGACCCGATAAATATTATATTTTGCAGTTGTGTCTATTGAGGATGGGCAATATTTATAAACTTGGCAATAAATATGGTACTTAGCCACAATTATATACCAAAAGTCAGTTAGGTGTTCGTCCGTTGTCTTTAATACCGCTTGATGAGGTGGTATACATGTAGAAAAATTATTGAGGGAAATTGCGAGTCAAATGTCAGATGGCGGTGGTCAAGGATATAAAAGGTGTTCATGTAATTTTATTTCTTGTATAATTCTTGTATAACTTGTATAATTTGTATATAATTACTAATCATGTTTATCCTGTTATCAAAAGCAACCTGTAAATTATTGATAAGTAATATTAACTCCCTACCTTCATCACAAGCTACGCTTAAAGAAGGTAGGTATAAATTTAAGATATATTGTATTGATGTATTTATATTGTACAATTAATCTTTTATTTAATACAATAAAAAAAAAAAAGGGAAATGTGACACCAATCGATGTAAATGTAAAGCATCTAGCATTTTGTGTAATTCAAAATGTTACGGAAGCATGCCGAGTAATAATAAAGGATACATTATGTATCATTAGTAGGTTAGGTTGTTAAAAATTAAAATTAAACTCATCTTATTAATATTTTGTATTTTATGGTTGTTGTCTTAAATATAATTAAAGAAATATTATTAGCGAGGTTAACTAGATTTTTAATAGATTCGAGAGCACATTTTATCAGATATTAATATTACCTAGGTGTTTTTTTTTTTTTTTTAAAATTCATACACCACCAGCGTTAACGGTAAACGTGTTTTCCACCGCCAACACCATGTCGGCTGCTAGGGCGTAAAAAGCTAGGATGGATATAGTAAAGACCCCTGGTTTATAGGCAAATAGGAAGATAGTATGATATTATGCCAAAAGTTTGGACATACACGCTAGACTTTACGAACCGTAAGTTTGTACAAATTGGTATTGACCCTACTGAACATTTTCAAGTCGCCATTCATATATTAATATCATCTCGCCATGTTAATAAATCAACGGATTTTCTAAGGCATATATTTTCCGTAATGGGAAATATATTGTCGTTTATTTTGGATCAACCGCAAAAATATAAGCTGTCATTTTTCTAGAGACTGATTAATTTAAAATATCAAGTATGATGTCTAATGGTGAAAACGTCTTAGTGATTCCATCGAAAACGCGAGACGGATGTAGAGTATTACTAAGTCGTGCTGACCTAATACACCGGGTTTCGCAGGGATTAAATCCGCACATAATCGAAAAATCGTATGGTATTATGCTAAAAATCTGAATAATTTTGAAAATTATATTTAATTTTTGGATAATTTAAAACCTGAACTTGTCAGACTAATAAGGGGCATTGTAGTTGTTAATGCGATAAAATTTAATTTAAAACTAGAAGCCACATATAACCAACCACGTGTAGATATAACTCGTCGCAAAATAGGTCATTCAAGACAATCTGCTCGAGAAATTTTTATCGATTCCGATATAGACTCGCTATTAGAGCAGGCGTTCACTACATTATTGCACGAGGAGAAAATGTATGTAGCAAAGGGTAGTGGATATGTATCAGAATCTATCAATGTGCTTTTATTAACAGTAAACAAATATACCCCCCCCCCCTATGCGGGGAACTCCTAACATTGTCCTACCCGTTATTAATTTTGATAACGAACAAGATGACTATGATTGGGTGAATAACCATAATAATAGCGATAACAATTCAGATATTCGGAATAATACCATGTTAAACACGCAAAATAATAGCCACCAAAATGAAAACAAAAATCATGCTAATACTTTTAACATTATAGCTCGCTCATCCTATATTCAGCTTCTTATTTCTATCAAAAATAAACAGGCAACGACCAATCCGCAAAATAATGATCAACATTGTTTTAAATGGTCCATCCTGGCGAGGCACGTGCCAAAATAAACATCGTGTTGGTGAAAATTATTACCGACATGAGAGTAAATATAATTTTAAAGGTTTATCATTCCCAACGTCGTGGTGTGAAGTTAAAATTTTCGAAAAAAATAATTCAACAGTCTTTGTAAATATTTACGGAGTTAAAAAAATATCTCGGCCTTCTTCAAAAAATTCGAATTATCAGATCTTTCCATTAAAAGTCGTAGAAAATGAAAAAGCCGAGCATTTCGACATTATTTTATTCACTGTCGGAGAAAAAAGTCACTACGTCTATATTTCAAATTTTTCACGCTAATTCCGCTCGCAAATAACATTACACGGGCATTCAGTATATTTCTGCAAACGATGTTTTGATGATTAACGTTAATAACATGATAACAAATGATTACGATACCATGATAACGGGAAAAGTGATAACACAAATATTTATTCTGCACACGTACGCGATCGGATTTCGTGGTGGGGGCAAAAGCGGTGGCAGTGGTGGAGGTGAGGCGTCGGTGGTGGTGGGTGAGTTGGGTGAGGTACAGTGAGTTGAGTGAAGGTGAGGTTTTTGAATCGGCTATTTAATTCTACTGATGAATATATAATTTCAGTCCTTCATCCAAATGAGATTAATTTCTATTATTTGATTATAAACTCAAATATCGATTAAAGGACAATACATATCCGTTCACACGTGCGCTGCCTCGATATTGGGAATAGATCAATTTAAACACTAAACATACTACCTTGCAAAAATCATTATTATTGAAAGACGCTATCACCGTATTGACAATAAGAAACTTTTCCTACCATTAGGTGATTTCTATATCATCACAAATAAATGCCCGACCGGTCTTCATATCATACCACCAGGATGTCACAGACTCTTTATAGCCACAATGACCATCTACTCGTATATTGAAAGACCCTTCCACATTATCGACATAAAGAGACAGTAGTGCTTTGCTATAATATTCAATTACTTGATTATATTTTAATAAACACTAATAATTGGCATTTTGAGATTGTAAGACTCTAGGCGAGTATAGCGATCTATATTTGAAAATAGATGTACTACTGCTAGCGGATATATTTGAAAACTTTCGAGAAATATGCCTGACAAAATATAGCCTTGATGCGGCTTTTCATTAGACTGCTCCTGGACTACTTACAGTTTATTGTAAAGCAGATTCAAATTGCTCAGCAAACGGCTGTTGACTGATTTCAGCATTTAACTGTGAACTATTCGATTCAATTCAAAACCCCTGATAACGACGCACATATAAACAATGAGGAAGGTATGTGGAGACACGCAAAGGCATCACTTTCACAATACTGTAGAAAAAAAAGATTTTTTACGAGGTACATGGCTAAATTTATGTTTATCAAGCATTGTAAGTCACTTAATGTAGACCCTCTACCTGAATTTTTTAAAATAGCAGGGGACTTATATGATCCCTTATATGCTTTGCTATTAGGAAACAAATACGATGAGTCAACTTTTGAAAATTCAGATGATACAGAAGACAATTCTGAATATAATAAAAACAAACAATAAAAAAAAAATTGTTTTATTGATATAGATGATATTTAAAAAAAAAACAATTGTTTTCCGGTTTTTTTGGTATAACTTCCGTAATAAAAAAGAGCGACAACTTTTTCGTTTACACATTCTAAATTAGTGTTTTTAGACACTAATTTAGAAAAAAAAATTTGAAAAACGAGCTTAGGCCGTAAACTAGATTTGTTTTGGTAAGCCTAAAATAATATTCTAAAACTAAATTTAGATAATATGTGACTATTTGTTTTCCTATTCTTGAGAGTAAAATTATATTCTATAATACAGGTACGCACTGTATATACAGTCAGTAGACCCCACACGTATTACTAAAAATTATTTATAAAAAACTTTCATAACTATTCGTATAGGTACAATAACTGAATATAACTACACGTGTAGGTAAATGAAAATCAATTTCCCGCTCATTGTCGTTATAATTATACGTTAAATATTATTATGTGTATTTAAACATGCTCAATAGTGCTTGGAGTGCATTGTCGGTCGTAAAGCGAAGTAAACATTATTGGTTTTTTATTTTAAAATATTTTCTTTAAACCATTCTCATTGTAGGTACAGTGTACACGTATATTAAATCTCTGATATAATATTTAAAAAAAAAACACACACACACACATACATATATATATATGCATATCTACTTATAGGTACACGACAATCACCGTTTTTATTCACTTAACGTCGAAAAATGCTGAGGGACCCGTCCTCGGTGTAAACCAGACGTCCTGCGTGTATAATTTGCCGGTTTATTATTATTATTCATCGTATTTATTATTTTTATTTGTTAACCACGTTTCACTCAGTCGTATTATTCCATTGCACGTATTGTATTCGTGTGTGTGTGTAATAATAATAATAATAATAAGGGGTGTCTCATTATCCAACGGACACGATATTTATTGACGGCCGTAAAAAATAATGAAATTAATTGGCGTCTACCGCGACGCGTCGGATTAATAAAACACGGTACGGGTATACTTATATCTACCAATACATTATATACATACACACGAAGTGAAGTTAGGACGGTGATAATCTTGTATATTGTAATAAACAGTCCCCGAGTCGGACCTTCGCGGGCGGGCGGCCGGTTCATCGTAATTTACGTGTAATATATTATTAATAATATATATATAGTGTACGTTATTATTATATACATATCTATATAAAATGATGCGTCCACAGCCAGCCTCCCGTGAATTTGGGTGAACTATGATCATATAACAAAACAAGAAACAGAAAAAAAAAATATTTAAAAATCCCGATTCAGAAATAAAAAAAACAAAGTGAGAGATTTACGTAAATAATTAAAATGCGACACGAGGCGGAAACAGACAGAGTCTAATTAAATCACGAAGAGCACGTTTTGGACTGGTTCCAGTCGCGAGAATTCGGGACGAATATATTTAGGTATTTAATATAATATCATGATTGTTATTATACATAGGTACACGGCGCGCCGGAACGTCTTGCGATTATACCACGCGCATAAATTATTATTATTATTATTGTTATTATGCTTATGTATGTATCGGTCGTAAATTATCGTGTGCATATACCGCGAGAGGGTGCAGCGTTCAGCACTTCCATTGTTATTAAATATAGTCTTATACGTCCCTCAAGACGACTGCAGCAGCGCCCAAAGACCTCCCAAAGACCCAAACACATACGCATGAAAAAAAAACAGACGATTAAAAAAAATTAAAATATTGATCATTGTTTTTTATAAGCGTATCACACGGTATCAAGACATACTTACTACCACCTTAAGACTTATTATAAACCAAAATATACATTAACTAAAACTATCCAAAATATAACCTCACCGCAATATCAAACTTTGGTACCATTTTATCTGTATTCATAAACGTTTTGACATTATAACCTAGATTTCATTATTAATACAAGACAAAAGTTGTTCCACCAGTCAGATCTCTTTTGAATGTTTTTAGAGCTGCATTATTTAAAGTACTTTTCTTCTGTATTTTATTACTTCAAAATCTGTACTCTAGGAGCTAGTAAAATAACAAACCACCGATAAGTGTTGCAACGTTAAAATGTATATTAATAAACAATATAATTTTTTAATTAATTATTAATTGTAACTGGTAAAAAATATGAACTTTTTGTTAAACGGTATAATCCTAATCAGATAGAATGGTGCAACAGTAGTAGCAAGAGCACTCCGAGTAATTGCGGACTATAAGTCTGATGTCAATTCGCGGTTTAAATTTATGGAAGGATCATTCGTGCACCACGGAAATACAATATATATATGTATATATGTATATATTATGTATATATTACATTATGAATAAGTATATAATATAAATAAATAGAATCCGTAATTTATAGTGCTTAACGGGGCTATGCGCTCAGCGGGGATTTCGACCAGGTAGGTCTAGAGGTTCGCCACACATCCGATCAACCGCATAGATAACTCGACTTAATATGGCTACTGGACAAATACGACAGAGAATACGACGATCCAGGTATACATATTATAAATACCCGCGCGCGCACGCATATTATTATAACTATTACCCTTATGATATTATCTATCGTTTCCAGAGATCTTTTCGATATGATTACGTGCGTGATATATCGTACCCGCCACGCATCGACGTCACCATGTTAAGAAGATTAAACGAACCAATCACAGAAAAAACAAGGTGTACTTGGGTTTCATAAAGCCCAGGCGAGTCAGTGGTGTCCATAGTAGTCCAACGCAAGTTATCGCTTAATAAGTCATTATAAACAAGATAATAGCAATTTACTCGGAAATGTTGATATGGGTTTACAGAAATTTCTTTATAGTTCATCGCTACAGGTTGACGGTTTTGAGAACCGTAGTTTACGTTGATTGAAAATAGACCATGGAAAATTGGTCATTTTACCCAGAGTTTGAAACCGATATTAGATACCTATTGATTTTAAATACCGGTTAAACCGTTGAATACCTAAATCCATATTAAAACTGAAATCGAAATTTTAAGAAAATCAATACTGGAAAATATATTTTTGGTTAAGAACAATTAAATATTTAACACATCGATCAGTAAGGTTACTGACCGATAATTAGTTAGCTACGCCATAATATGATCAAGATACCTATGAAGTTGGAAGTCCGTGTCACTTGTATACATTATTTGTCAAATCCCAAACTAAAGGCACATCACTAATTTGACTCACCACAACCATAAAAATAATTTATTTAAAAAATTATATTATAGGTTTATAAGACGTAAGTCACATTAAGACACCAATTTATACTAATATTTTCTTTCAGACAACCGAGGTTCTTTTACTGTATTTCTTTATCAAGTAGTGGCATACTCTAATGGCTTTAAAAGCACGTAGTGCAATACAAATAAGTAAATTGTGTATTTTAGGTATATGTCAATTGTCAAGTTTTATCACGATTGCCAAAAATACGAAATCGGGTTATGTTGTTTATGCACAGAAGTTATACGTACACTACAGTTGAAAATGTATTCAAAAATAACGATACTAATGAATTAAAAAAATTAATATATTTTACAAAATTTAATAAATCATCCATCGAAAGAGCTTCGCAATAACAGTATTATGTAACATTATCAAACAAAACCACTATTTCTAACGTCCACTATCGAAGTTTCATTTTTCTATCTCGCATCACAAGTATTATTTAGAGTAGTTTTATGAACTCAATTGCCTGCAGCTATATCGTATAAAACAACTTATCATTCAAATATTATATCTATATGATGCTCGTCTACCATAAAAATGCGTTTAACATGTAAATATACAATATTATGTAGGTACGTTTGTGAACGAGACGATAATAAAAAGAAGAAAAAAAGTACTTATAATTGCAGAATTATTATTTAGCCTTCCTCAGTGTAGTTAACGTGATTAAAAATAATTTTAATGTACAACTCTGACGGCGCCGAACTAGTGAGATAAATTCGCAAAATCACGAAATGAGCGGCGCCGCCTATACAAATGGTTTAATCAATCATTCTTGATCGAAGTGAACGCCGGCAGAAGAAGCTCGGTTTTTCCTCTTATTTTAATGTTTACAGTCTTTAATCTTGTATACGAGGGACATGAAATAGGAACGCACATCGACGACGCCGTATATTTACGATGTTCGTAATGACATAGGTACGTAGGTGTTACAGTAATCGACTGGAAAAAACTATAGCATCTTATATTTATGAAAATGTAATACGTATATTTTAGCGATCGGAATAAATATGATAATAGTAATATAGTAATGTGTAATATATATATATGCGTACCAATTTTAGTACGTATGTGAAGGTATATAATGTGCTTGTCTTAGATGGGAGAAAATAACAATAGATACTCCAATGGCCAAGGTTGCCTAGAAGTGAAACATTCGCGCGGGAGGCGATAGGTCTGGGTTCGAATCCAGTTAAGTTTTATTACCGTTTTTTTTCCAATGGTTTATAAGTTGGGATTCTTAGAACTTCGGTAACTAGTTAACATAAATTATAAAGAAAAATTAAAAAGTTTTTCTAAATATATATACTGTTAAAAGTATCGATATTGTTACATAATCAGTATAGTTTAAAGGAATACCTTAAATTTACATTCAGTACCCTCCAAGAATTGTAAAACTCAAATTATTAACACAGTATAAATTCAATTAGTTTTTCATTGTTGTTCGACCAAAAACTGGTACAATACGCCAACGAGTATATCTACTACCCGAGGCATTTTTTACAACAAAAGACATATATTAGTAAATAAATAAATAATGTATAAAATTCCAAAATAAAAATAAAATGTCAACAGATGTAGAAATAATAAAATGCTTAAAGATCAAAAAAGTCGGGACGTAAGACGCAACCGTGTAATACGAAAATCGACAGATGCATCGTGGCATATTATGTTGTTGTTGTGGTTGTCCAATAAAATTCAAAAATTGCAGATTAAAAAAAAAAATTAAAAAAAAGAGAAATATCTGTTTCCAGGCATCATTGTTAAATTTTAGACATGTAGAACCGTCTTATGATAAGCCTAGACATTCCTTTCTGTTTATTATGCGACATTATCGAGCAAAATCGTTAGTAGCTGAGCAGCCATACCATCTGCAAGACGTTTTTAAAACAATTTATTTTAAAGTGTTCAAAAATTATTTGTTTTAATCATGACTGGTTCAATCGGAAACATGGAAACAATTTATTTTATAAGAAGAAGAATCTCACATATGTACCTCCAGCTCCACCTGTGGAACTCATTGACTGCAGAAATTTTATACTTGACTTCACCGGCCGTAAGTTTTTGAACGTAGGTCTTGATCCTGCAGATGAAATCAACACCATAATACAAATAATCACACCATCGCGGTATATGTAAATATGCCAGCTGATTTTTTAAGACATATATTTTTCCTCATGGGAAACATTCTATCTTTTATACTCGACCTTCTTCAAAAATATAAGCGGAATCCGTTTTTGGAAACAGAAAATATTTCGCTATTTAGTATGGTGTATCAAGGAGAAAATGTGTAATAGTGATTGAGTAAAAAACACAAGACAGGTGTCGTGTATTGTTAAATCTTGTAGATTTAACGCACCTGCAGTATTTAGAATGGTGAATTTTCGAAACAGTCACACGAAAGTCAGCTTTCATAAGACATTAGTTATCAGACAATTTGGTAAGATAGCAGATTATACAGATCAAGAATTCACTAAAGTTAAATCACCACCAGCAAACGTAAATTAAATGGAAAATTTACATGGCGATCATATTAATGGGTCCATTATTAAAAAAGACGTTAATTTCATCAGTCAACTCTAAATGTTTGCAGCTGTAGGTCCCATTAAATTATTTGTAATCCCTCGGGCATTACTTGTGATTTAATTTCTGTTGGGAAAACTTTATAGTTTGGATAGTTTCAATCGTATGAATATGGAGGAATTGGCACAAGTATCTGCATTTTTAGGTCCAGCACATATTATCCACTAAAACCATTCAGGTTTGAAGCAAAATGTGTTCATAGAATTAATATATATAACTTGGAATGAATCCTCTCTAACAATAACATTTTAACAATTGGTTGTCCGTTGACAGAAAAGTAAAATTCTAAGCCTCTGTAGCCGGGAGTTACCTCTAATGTATATGTCATATGCCTGCCTGCCACCGCCATAGTATTATTTTCAAAGTATATTATTATACGGCATAATGCTCATAATAAGCACCCGCAGGCTACGTATAAAATATTAACTATTATTATTTCAAATAATCATATAACTTCTTCTAAATATATTATCAATAAACGATTACTATTAGTACATAAATTTAAATAATAATACGGAAACTTTTTGACATCTAATTTCGTCTGGTTAAATAGTTACTGTTTGTGCAGCACTGTCGCTGCTCCGACGTACGTCTCGGCGGGCGTCGAACATTCGCGAAGTTCGACCCCGTCCCCCCACCCTTGCTCGCAATCGTGGTGCGAATCCCGCCCTCTGCCAGCAACCAGTTCTAGATGCACCACGCACGACGCTCACCCCGTTCTTGTTTTCCGGTCGATACTGTTGGGTATCCGCGTCATCTTATTTTTGCTGTTGTCCTAGCGTCCGGATACGTCCGCCGACCACGTCTCTCTTACACGCCGTTTTTAAAATACGGCTGTTTGGAGCGTAGTGCATTTTTTCGAGTGCTCGGCAGTTGCGAATCCGTGTGTGTCCCAACGAGTCAGGTCGTTATTACTGTCGTTCAAAGCCGACTAGTGTAGCGTTTCGGGTATTTTCGACCTCGAGGTCATATTCACCGAGTTGCGTGTTTTGTGCCACATTGTACCGAACCACTCCACCGTGGTTGCTACTTCATCCGGTTCAAGCATCCATGTGGCTTCCCAACGTGGCGAAGCTGTACGCCGATGGGCCGTGAGCGCCGCGAAAACCAGGGGTACCAATTTCGTTCCCGACGGTGCGCCTGTTGATGTTACCATCTCTACCCATTGCTCTCAGTTGGCACCAGTGCCGTCTATCATCGTGCCCAGAAGTCATATTCTGTAAGTTGTCAGTCCAGGTTAGGTCCAGGCCACCATCACCGTCGCTGTGCAGATATCTTTTTGTTGTTGTTGAAGTTTCTATGTCTATCTTATATCGCCATTCACGGTCATTAGGTCGTTGTAAGCATAGAACAGTAAGATATGTTGTAAGATATGATCATATCCCCCATTCATAATATTACTGTTTATTGTATATATCGATAATAATAACTTTGTACCTGCCACAAATGCACACCTTCAATTTGTTACGTTACCTACTCCCTGTTACACACGTTAATAACACACTGATATATGAACCAAACCGAATCTAAGATTATTGATAACTTTGTACATATAAGTTTTTAACTTTAAACAGCGTCGGAAACTGTTATTTTGAAAACTTTGAGGACTTGATTTATTGGATTAATTTAAACGGAAACTGGAAATTGGATTTAAAAATGATTAGCAATATTGATAATGCTTTGAACTCACGTAGTAAGCAGGATTTCGATATGGCTGCAGATGAAAGATTATTCGTGTCAGGGAGAGGTGAGGGATTAGGATTTGAAGTGAGAACTTTGTCAGAGGTGGCTAGGCGTAACAACACACATTTTGGTGCCTTACACAAATTAGTAAGCAGTTGTTGCCACAATAGTAATTACGATCTTCGGTTAGTGAAAGGTTGCTTGTACTATCTAACAGCTTTAAGTTCACCAGATGGCTATATAACCACTAGACCGTCTACTGATCAACCATAATGCTATGATGGTTTACACAGCAGATTCCTTGCATAAATTATTAGCTGAGAGAATGATAACAGAAGACACAGTGGTAATGTACACCGATGAACCTGGCAGAGACTACTTAGCTTTTTTGAGACTACTATTTAATATATAGATTTAAGAATTCCAAAAATAACAAATTTATTATCATTGGAAAAACGTGTAAATAAGTTCTGCTTGATGATAACTCCATATAATATTTATCCTTGTCATCGTGGTTAGGTAGTTTGGTTATAATATAATAATGCAAACTATTTACTTCTCCAAATATCATTCACATAATATATAGCAGTAGATTCGAACGCGTAAAAATCCGTAACTTAGAAATTTAAACATATACATTGGTATATACATATATGTGTTCTCACGACGGCGATTGCGCACAATATATCATGTACTATAATAAATATCACGCAAGTCGATGCGCGCGTATATCAAAAACCGCAGGTGGTTGTTTTTTACCAATTTTATTATTTAGTGTCTCCTCGTAAATCCAACGTCGTACAACAGGCCCAACGACTTTACTAACGCCGTATTCGCGCTCGTAGTAAACCAAACATATAATATATAATGGCGTACAATTCTGATGGCAGTGTTAAAATTTGGCTCCAGGGCTAACACCGACCAGTAGAGAGCACATTATAACCTCGTATATTATTTGAACCGTATTTGACATATGTAGGTATACATGGATTCCCGTATACATATTATATGTCCGAGTGTTTTGTATGTACAAGTAAATAGTGACGGAAATTTTAAACACGACTTTTATCGCTCGTCCAGGAGACGTTCGGCGGGAGGGAGATTTTTAATAGGTCTTTTTTAGCGAGTGTTTCCTGTAGCATAACGCGTCCGCTGGAAATCGCAGTGGCGTAGAACTACAACACGCATATACACGTGTTATGATATAACGACTTTAGTGGAAAGAATCTATACAGCGAGCCGCTCCCTCGATTTTATTACACAACGCAAAACCTTATGATTATATAAATATTTACAAATGAAAAAATCTATTAAAAATGTGTTTTTATTTAAAGAATCCTAGTGAAATAAAACTCCAATTTCTTTAGGGCTAATGATGTCTGTATTATCTCATAGAATTTTTTTAACGATTTAACAATATATATTATTGTGAAATGTAGAAGCTGGCGTGTGTGAAAAATGCGAATAAATGAGATTTGAAATATATTCATATCTCTTTTATTTTATACCATATATAGGTGCACTTTTACACGTATATACGAGGAGATAAAAATAAAATCGAATAAACGATTTTCGCCTAAACGAACATTAAGTGTTGAGCTATATTGTAATAAAGACGCAATAACAATAATAATTACGGTATACACCACCGGCCACGTTAGATTTACACCGAGAGAATTACGAGTAGTAAGATGTACCATTCCTGGCACACTCCTTAAACCCATCAGTAAAAGATCACAAAGAAAACAATGTGCAAAAAGATCAGACAATTGAAATGCAATATACAATCGCAAAATATTTTTCATAATACAACTTATTAATAATTAAAATTGAAATACAATAATAATTAAAATATTTTTCATAGAACTTATGATATAAATAATTAAAAATTGAATTGCAATATTCCCCAAAAAAAATTTAGTAATATGTTAATAACATCAGATATATCATAACTAATATTCCTTCAATAAAATATCATAAATTAAATAAATGATATAAGTTCAGAATAACATCAGAAATGAAATCGAAAAATTTTGAAAATAAATAAATTGAAATACAAATGCAAAATAAAACTATCATTCAATTACATAAAAATATCATAAATGCCCATAACGCTCACCCGAATAAGGTGAGCGTCAAAAAATAGGAATGAACTAAAAAGAAAACAATGTGCAAAAAGATCAGACAATTGAAATGCAATAATTATTAAAATATTTTTCGCAAAACTTTTAATATTAATAATTAAAAATTGAAATGCAATATATAATCGCAAAATATTTTATTATATTATATTTTCAATCTTTTTTATTTTGGTTTTTAATTAATGTATTAAGATGGTTTACAAAATTATTTCTATCTATATTTGTTTTATGATGTCCCCAAGCTAAAGTATCAATACCATTTTCCAAAACAAATCTTTTATTATCATAAGCACTTAAAGCTTTTTTGTTTTGTTCTACAGTAAAAATATCATGTTTCTTTGTTCTAAATAAATTTTGTTTAACATATTTTGGGGTTTTATCAAATAAACAATTCTTAAAGTCATTAAAACATATTTTATTTTCCACTACATTTTTTTTTAACACCTTTAGCTTTTTTATTTTCTTTTTCACTATCTAAAATTGTATGTGAATATAATTTAGATCTTAAACCTATAAATTCTGTCATCATTTTTCCATTCAACTCATCTTTACACTTACCTAAAACTTTTTTGTTAATTAAAGGTAGATCATAAATATTATCTTTTGGATAATCAGATGTATCAAAATGATCTAAATTAATTTTCATATCCTGATAGAAATCATCAGTTTTTATTTCTATTATTAATGAGTCTGTATCAGTATATATCAATCTAACTCTATTTCCATATTTTTTCTTTAGTATATTATAATAAAAATCATACATTAATATGTGTGATATTAATTTTATATATATATATATTTGTTTGATCTGATGTTATTCTGAACTTATATCAATTATTTAATTTATGATATTTTACTGAAAGAATATTAGTTATGATATTTCTGATGTTATTAACATATTACTAAATTTTTTTGGGGGAATATTGCAATTCAATTTTTGTATCATAAGTTCTATGAAAAATATTTTTATTATTATTGTATTTCAATTTTAATTATTAATAAGTAGTATTATGAAAAATATTTTGCGATTGTATATTGCATTTCAATTGTCTGATATTTTTGCACATTGTTTTCTTTGTGATCTTTTACTGATGGGTTTAAGGAGTGTGCCAGGAATGGTACATCTATACTACTATTACGCATACAGCGTTTTTTACTGCACGTTGTTGTAATTTAATAAAAAATAAAAACATGTAATTTTTTTTTTCAAATATCTGCGACGAAGAGTTTTAACAGCATTACGATGTACGAGTTGAATTCGCGTTACACTGGTTCAGTTGTGTTATGAAACGATCGCTTTTATAATCATCTAACGACAATGAAACGGTCGACGGTTCCGGAGTGTGCGCTTCGAAGATAAACATCGTTTTGACTTAAAAAACCAAGTCCGGTGCCAATATATTTGTATAATAATATGCAGACATGCGTGTATTTCTGATTTTTCGATCGACCACGACGACGACGCACCGGAATTCACAGATTAAGGAAATCAAAAAAGAGTGTGTATGTTAGGTTAGCCAAACTTTGACGGTTTGAAACACATGCCCGAACACGATTTCAACCGTGTCATGAATGTCAAGAACCCTTGATTGTATTATATGTAAGAATTTAGAATAAGCAGTAGTATTCATTGTACAACACCGTTGGCCAAACGGAATGTGTTGAGCAAACCCTTTTGGCCCGGATGGTGTAAGGACTCGCCGTGTATAACACAGGCGAGTCAGTCTTGGTCGATAGTCAGAGCCTTTGATTGTCAGAACATCACAGAGCATTTAGAACCTTTTACGTAAAATATATTTAATTACAAGTATTTTTCCTATTGTAGACGCCCAATAAATAAAGTTGTACTATTTATTTCTTACAATTTGAGTACTGCAATATTTATTTACGAATTTCAGGAATGGATTTTGAAATTAAACATTCTAGAGCACTAAACGTAGAAACAAAAAAAATTGCTAGCATACGCGTTCGAAAAAATCGCGTCGAGCACGTGACGAGGATGGCTGGGGGGGTGAGCCGGCGCGTCGTCGGATAGGTGCATACAAGACGTTAATTTTAATCGCCCTGGCGGCATCGGTGGCTGTGTGCAGGAGTGCCGCCGCCATCGTATTAGCGCCTCTGGTTCTGTGTACATTATATTATACTTCTATACATATATTATAATATGTATATACGTATTAATATTATACTGCAGGTGGGCATTACGAGTTCGCGGGAAACCGCAGGAAACGAGACACAATGATCGGTGTTGTTTTTTTTAAATTCGTTTTCAAAACGGCTTGCGTTTATTATATTATTATGGTTAGGTATGTATAAAACCAGACGGGCGACCGGACTTTCCGGTGTCTATTATATTACGCGACCGCGGTTGCGCGCATACAACATCAGCAGCCGCGAGTATATATACCTATTGCCAGAGCGAAACGATACGTAAGAAAGGGGAAAAACAGACGTTAAAGTCGGCGGCAGCAGCGTTAGCAGGTAGCATAATATAATATATATAGTTTATACCATTTATTTGATTTTTTCCCCTTCTCTTTTCACGAATTAATTAAAATACGTGTTGTAAACGTTTTGTCGTGGGCGTTACCGGCAACGTGCCTACATAAAAAAAAAAAAGTTAAAATAAACGATTCATCCGATGCTCACGTACACCCTATCGCTGATATAATGATATTATATACCTATACACACATGCGTAAATGATACCTATATAATATATAATATATATAGCAGTCATTAAGCCCCGCGGAGTCGTCTTCGGCGTCATCGCCGCCGATTCTCGTTGTTGTTATACGTATATCTTTGCATGCAACGCTATATCCACTATACACACATCATCAACGGCAAAATATTCAGAATATTATTATTATTAATTATTACGTGTGTGTGTGTGTGTGTACAACGATACGCACTGGCAAAGATAATATGTTAAATAAAAATTAGATCTGTCCGGCGAACGTCGTAATTTTCACATGCACCGGGATCAGGTAGGTACACATTATAATGTTATTAGTGATTATATCATTATACATACCTATTATATATTATGTAGGAATGCCTTTTCATAAAATATGTTATTCGAATCACTAAAATATGAGTACGTGTTCGGGCACGTGTTGCGCGAGGTTAGACATAATATTTAATATTTATATTTATAATGTGTACGATTGTAAAAATGTTCCTCCCAAAAACGTCGGGTTGTGTAATTGCTAATTGTCTACACACGCGCGTGGTATTTATTACACGATAATTAAAAATAACGTCTTATTCTGCGTCTCACGCGGAATTCGGTCTTCAATGGTATGTTCACGAATCAACCACAACTGGAACGTCGGAATTATATCGTAAATTTGACTGTTTTCTCTTTCTATTTTAACTAAACTATCGTTTTGTAACTTACACACCTGTCCCCCTTTGTTTGAGATTCTCGTTGATTTTATACAATCGTACACATAATATTATGTTTCTTTAATAGATGAAATACGTAACACACGAGTACACGATAGTTAACACACATCTACAACGATATTCAATTTATTATATCAATGCAATATTATAAAATTGATACATATTTTAACCGAGCATGGCCTATGTGGTTATAACGGAAAACATGATAGGTACTATATAGAAAATGGCGTATTTACACATATTTGTACGGCAAAGGTCTATATAATAAAATGTAATGTATATCAATATACGACTATTGGTGTTATATGAATTATGTATAATACATTAATTACATAGCACATTGTATATTAGTACGTCATAGAAAATATATTTGACAAAGAATAAACATAAAATAAACAAAAATTGAATTATAGATATACATTATACACCTTTTGAGTACGAATCGTATATCATACCGCCGTAAAGACAACATCTCGAATATACCATGGTGCATTAGATATCTTTATAACGTAAAAATACGACAGAAAGGCGAGACGAATGACCATGTTTAAAATGTACTCAAATTAAAATATTACAGAACGAATGAATCTAATTAATTACGAACACGACCAACTAATACCCCCGCTGAGTTTTCGGTAGCAAATTGTAAATTATTATATTATAAAAAATATACATAATATAAACAGTAAACACGCGATATGCTCGTAGTGGCAGCGGTGCCGAACACACGCCATTATAAATCATCAGATAAAAATTTAACAGTGTCGTAAATAATAATCCGTCTTAAAAAAAGATAAATTGAAAAATGAAATAACAGCAAATGAGAAATTAGTGTCTAAAACACTGCATCTTCTTCAACCCCCTACCCCAGCTGTTCAAAACTTACTAAAATAAAATAAAATAGTGTAAAATTAGAAAAGATATCATTGCCAACCATAATTTTAAAAAATTTAACAATTTAAAAAATCAAATCAACAATGTTGGATAACGTAGGATTAAAAAGGGATAATTTATCACAACTTTAAGGGTGGATTGGTCAAGCGGGCCAAACACAATTCGCTAGGTGTTCATTAAAATCGTTTAAACTTGCAGGTAAATTCTTATCGGATAAAATATGTTATATCGCCTACTCATTTCTAATTACTACACGCTCATCTTGCCATATACTGTTATAAAATATATATATGTGTATATACATATATGTACTATTGTACAGACAATCCCACGATGTAGGAATGGTGAAGGGGTGCAGGTGATTCCGGGTGTACCGTGTTCGCCGTTTATACCTAACCATCTATTACGGATAGAATGGACGCGACGGCCGCACACGAATTTCCTATGGAGATGACGATGAGAGGCTTACACCGACGATTTGCGCGAAGGTTCTTTCCACGGCGACGAAAAACAATACACGTCTACATTACAATTACGACGTATCAACATTATGATGACCGCTCGGCAATATTATTATCATTACACGTTAATCGTTATTATCACTATTACCATTATTAATAATATCATCATAACCGTTGTTTATTGTTGATTTATGCATACGACGCGCGGCAAACAATCCTGATGGCGCCACACACGGCACACCGCCGTACGTATCCAACATAATATTATTGTTGTATGTTCGTTTCGTCCGACGACTACGACGTTTAAGGTAATTTTTTTGTTCTGTCCGACCATATCAATTAGAATATAATCCTTCTTCTCCTACACTGCATGTGAGTGTGCGGCGTACATCTATAATACATACGTATAGATATGCGTCGTACACGTATTATACAGGTATATCGTATACGTTTTATAATCACGGTAATTTATGCACGTTTTGTCCCACGAATATTTTTAATATTACGTCTGTATATATTATATTCTATCTGAGTATATTGTACGCACATAATTTATGGTAACGATTTGCCGGACGAATGAGTAATAAACAGCTTACGACTGTACACGATGTAAGTACGCGTTTTGTAGTATGCAAATATGATATCATTATGATGTGTGTATACGAGACTACGAGCGATGCGAGCACCCGATTCTCATAAATGTTTAAAACTTTCCGTGGTTGAAGATTTTCCCTAATTTTTTTTTAATGGTCAATTGAAATTAAAAAACAATGTACGAAACGACTTCCGGCTCGATTCGTCGACGATTGCATGTACGTGACCTGGCTACGCATGATTTAATTTAGCTCAAAACCCACATCAGCAATATTGTTAAACAATTTTTTATAAATTTGTAACAGTAAGATTTCATTAATGGTATACTCGTATAATATATATACGCTGCAACTGCTGCAGTACCTACAACACACAATTTGTAAATACATTACATTAGTGGTTCTCAAACTTATGATCTGCGGAGCCCTAGGGGTGATCAAGGCGCTTCGTGGCTCCATAGGCATAAATTCAAATTATTAAATTCCTTAGTGACATTTTTATATTTATATATTCAATATTATGAAATATATTTATCTCAAATACATATTTCTGGTTATTAGGGCTCATTCACTTTTTTAAAAGTAAGGACTCCACAAACAAAAAAGTTTGAAAACCGCTGTATTACATAATCATATATATTTTAATAATATTTCATTTCAAATATTCAAAAACCATCGATGTAGTTTATATTGTCACTGCCTACCAGCGTCACAGTACTTTCATAGTTCAAATAAATATGCGTGCATATACGTAAACGTCATAATAATATTTTATATTGTATATAGTCAACAGTACTTAAGTTATATTATTGAGACATTAAATTGCGAGGAGTGCGCGTCACCAAGCTAAATTATATTCGCCCATCGATTGGAAATATATTATTATTATTATGAATATTTTTTTTTAATAAGACATAAAAATAAAAGTAAATAGTGTCGGTGGTTGGCCAAGTAATTTGCTCGACAATTAAAACGTCCAGTAGCTCCATTAAAACAAGCGCATAAACCTACACGCGACTCGCCCGTCTTTATGATCACACTTTGTTCTACGTCGCCGGGTAGTCGTCATAATATTATACAATCCGTCTATTTGAATATTAACGTGAAGCATACAGAGCAGACCACCACATTTTCCACGTACCAATTTTGTAAAGCGATAACCGGTTGAAGCGGCTTTGCAGCCCACTCTGTATATACATATATTAAAGGTAAAAGTAATGAGCGAGAGAATATATGTGAAAAAATTGTGAAAATTTTCGTATTGGTACCAGAAAAAAAAAATGCCTAGTAGCCCAACCGTCATTATTTTTTTCGCAACTCATTGGTGGCGAACTCTCAAATTTTGACCAAAATATTAAAGATTTGGACTCACGTACTTTATTATGTTAAGCGTGATGTTTGTAAATTAGTGCGTTGGCGCATTTTTGTTTATTTATTTTATTATACTATTTTTTGACGTTTTTCAGAAAACAAATTATTAACAGCGGCATATCATTATTATTACTGTGTTAAATTCGTATTATACCTGAACACTGCTGTGCGCCCGCAGCCGAAAATTTTAATTATGAACCCATCGAATTTGTGTTAGTCTAGTGTACAGGCTTTGACGGTGTCCCGTAGTCCTCCGTTCTACGGGTGTGAAATATCAGTTCATAAAACTTGTAAGTGCACTATAATATGTTATTCGTTTTTTATTTTTATATTTATGTACTTGTTTTTTTATTTTATTTTTGAAAACGAGATTCCACGTATTTCTGCCTGTTCATTAATTTTTTACATTATACCTACGTATATACAATATACATATACATATACCTACATACCTACATAGTACATACACATTATTATTAATATATTATTATATAAATATTAATTCCACACACAGAAGTACATAGAAGCGTATACTAGCAGTAGTAATTTTACAGCGCGGTGACACGCGTGGGAGTGAAATGGCAATATATCTGCTTGCTGTACAACTATAATTAAAACTATAGGATCCATTTTTACGATTGGTGTTTATCCATACACCGTAAATATGAAAAAATCAGTATGGATTTTGACTTCTGAATGAAATAATATAAACATTTTCCTGGTTTTTAACAGAATTGAAGAATAAATGCCACTGTTCATTAATCTACTATAATAGACGACAATAGGTATTGAAATTCGATTATTTAATAACTTTAATACAGCTATATACATGAAAGTGGATTACTAGGTACTTTTAATGCAAATTATGTATAATTGTGTTTTACTTTATCTCTTTTTTCAAACGTACTCGTATTATATTGAAGACCAATGAACTTATCAATTATATACAAGAATTATTTTTTTCTTTTAAAGACAGATTATACTATATATGAATGATGAATACAAGTTACAGGAGTGACGGATTGATAATAAATACATCACATGAATTGTTATAGTACAAGATCCAGTTAAAAAGGTAATAGTTGAAAAACTTAAAAGATTTAAAAAAAAATAAAATAGTGATAGAGATAGTGAAATTGTTAAATTTAAGTTATTCAATGATTATCTGATAATTCACTAAATGAAAAAAAGTATCAATCATTTTCTTAAAAAAATAAATAACTAGAGCTACATTGTCTAAATCTGAGTTTTACATAATCATTTAACTTTAAATCAATTGACAAGTATTAAAAAATTGAATTTATTTGGGTCACTTATTAAATTTGATAATCTAATGCAATTATAATTTATCCCGTAATTTATGTTTTTTTTCCATAGGAATACCAATTGCTTTGCTCTAATCAAAATCATCATCATTAACGATGTAACATTATTCAACCTAATAAAAAAGCTGTACTTAAATCCAAAAATTGATCATAATTTACTAACTAATTGAAATGATGAGTTTGCCAACTGTTAAATATTTATTTTTGAACAACTGCTACCTCGTGACTTCACCTAAATGCCATCTTTGGTTAACGGCTAAATATATCATTATAATTTTTAAAATTCTTCTACAGTAAAAACATCACAACCGTATGTACTATCGAATTTACTACTGAAATAAATCGGAATTATTGTATTATTTAACATATAGGTATATTTAATAAATGACGCAAATCCCTTATCGATTATATTATGTATATTATTGTCGACTATGCCGTTAAATAATAATATATTACTAAGACACGCGTAGGAAAAAGTTAATATTTTTAAATTTTAAATTATAGCAATTTATATGGTATTCACTATTCAGTTCTTAAAATATGTCATAATATATATTAATAAGCCTGTAAAATATTATGATATTCAATTTCAATATAAAAAAAAAAAAAAAAACAGTTTAGAAACTTTAAGTAAGAACCATATAAAACGATTCTATCGTGCATTTTAGATTGTTTATTTATATTATGATAAAATATGCTCATTGCTCATTTAGTAACATAACGTGTTCGATTTATTTAATTTATTGATATAAATCATGATACGAATAAAAATTTAAAATAAATTATTTACTAACTTATATATTTAATAGATATAACAGACATGCATAAAGTTGGATTGGACATTAGACGCATATACATTACAAGTTTTAGTATGCAAACATCATTAGAACAGTTAACAGAATAATTTAAGTTTATAGGTGTTAGTAAGCATTAGCAGGTTTATAAGAGTAATTGTAAATTAGGTGATTAAAAACTATCGAACCAATAAATCAAGTGTGTATATTACTTATATAATATTGTATATTTTAGTGTGCTTTATTTTATTAATATATGACGGAATTAATTTACACACCACCAGAAACTCGTCACTTTTTTACAGGATGGGTTACCGCCTATGACACCAAATGACATTTCAAATGTTTATATTTTTTCAGTTTAACATTATTTGAGTATTAGGTTATAATTGGATATCTGAAACTACTCCCTTGGCTGACTTGATAGAATTTGTGATTGCATAGGAAGATTTTCTTTTTTGTACTTTGTTTGTTTTACTGAGCCCAATGGCAGAGTTATACCATTCTGAAACGGTGCATTGCAAACTTTTGATCCTGCAGTGAGAGTTAGTCTTAAGTATATGAGTTCTACTTGTATTTTTGAAAATATAAGTATCCGCTGGCCACATTAGCCTTTTCCTTGTCAGTTGCTTTGCTTTTTTGTCTTTTCAGCTTTGTTTCACTGAGCCCAACGGCTCATGTTCACCATGCAGTGTAGTGTAGTACAAAGTATATAGTTACTTAGAGAATTTATAGGTCAATTCTGTGCATTTTATCCAGAACCGTAATCCTAACCATTTTTTTTTTTTTTTTTTTTTTTTTTTTTTTTTGTCATCAATACCTCGTAGCAAATTATCTATGATATCTATCTCTTTTGTCGCCAACGCATAACAACAGTGGTGATGGGTTAAATCATATAGATGTGCCATGGCAAGTGAAGCCTGAGACACCGTCAACAACAAAATCTAGCATCTCAAGTCGTCCTTCCATGTGATTGAAAGTTGTAGTGTATACTATTCCCTCATTACTAATGATACAAGTCTCGTGATTAATATTATATGGCATAATATATAATACATTGTAATAATTGCCAGCTCATCACAAACTGATAATTGAAGCAATATTGCAAATGTCTATGTGACAATTATATTGATGGCTCCACTGGGTCCCGGGCATGTGGTTTCTACCAACCATCAGTGGTAATATTGCAAAATATACTTAACCGCCACGGACCACAGGGTTACCAGACATCATAACATTATCATTTCCACGCTGAGCAAAAAGATAAAGCCGTGTCTTATACTACAATATGACAAGCATCACGAAAGGGGACAACAAAAGGAAAGTATACGTTACGCCATGAGATAAAGCCGATTGACTTAAAGATCTTGCCGCTTCAGTTGGCCATGTTCACCAGGGCCCACTAGTGTGGTTCAGCCCATCACCGTAGTTGCAAACTTTGTTGGGAGAAGTAAGATCTTAAATAACTGCGGTTGTCACGTGGTCATGATGTTTTCAAGATGTTTTATGTTTTTTTTTTTTTTTTTGTAGTTCGTTAATGGTCAACGGAGCGTAAACGATCATGGGAAACGATCCCAGAAAAATGCATAGAGTTGTTGAAATATTCTATTAGTTTTGAGGTGTCATCGACGAATCTGAGCTCAGGGAAACAATAATGCTACAAAGACAAGAAAGTAAAGCAACCGGCAAGGACAAGACCGATGTGGCAATCGGATACTCCATTTTTAAAAATATAAGTAGTACACATGTAGTTAAAACATAACTCACACTGCAGGATCAAATGTGTACAGTGTACCGAATTATTAATTTGTTTTTTATGAAACTTTGAGTAATAATTTCTTCCCTCCTCCCCATCAGCCAAAGTCCTACGACATTTGCACACATCAAATGCATGTACAACACGCCATGTCCATATCCATTATGTTATTTTAGTATTATCATAATTGTAATGAACATAATATTAGAGTGAGCATTATGATTATCGTTGAAACGTTCGAATCCAGAAGATACAATTATAGCAATTTTTATTTTATTTATTGTTAATTATATGTGATGTTCAAAATCGTATAGGTAAATGATAAATGGTACATTAATTTAACTTAATCGAACATTTTTTTTAATGTCACTAAAATCGACTGTTGAAACAACGTAGCCCCGTTAATAAATTAATCACTCTGTATTTTACAGACTACTTAAGTAATGTGATCAAGAATTCATGGTAGCTCGGAATAGTTGTAAATATTAACTAATATAACACATTTATTTCATTAAATTTTCGTAAAACTCGTTTATTAAATATGTATATATAATAATAATAATAATAAAAATAATAAATAAAAAGCAATCGGAAATATTCATTAAATACATTGTAATTTATATGACTATAAATCATAGTATACTTAGTCACTATTCATGTATATAGTTTAAGACAATACCTACGGCCGCGGCATATATAATATAAACGTCTGCAACAGTTGATGTAACTGGAAACAAATTATTTAAAAATTACATTTTCGAAATATATGTACTAGGTAGGTATATATATATTATATATATATTATTAACGCGGTACTAAAAACGTTACAAGTTATGGCTAATCGCGCAGTTAACAAATATATTCACGTCCCACACCGAAATATGGAATAATAATCGAATGCAATGTAAAACAATGCGACGTAATGTCATAATAAACTGCGCGGCCGCACAGTCGCGGTTGCCCGTCGCTTTTCTTTTCCACATAAATCGTATAAAAATAAAGATATTTACATTAATATCCTGCAGCGCCCACGCCATGTACATTGTTAGTTGTTTCACCGAGTTCCAGACTTTACAAACGACGACAAAAAGCTACCGAATGCAACACGCGGCTGCCGCTGCGGCGTTATGCAAACGCAAGAGAAATTATTTTTATATGCTAAAGATGCGCATATTATATCCCGTGCATCCGGCTATCAACAGTTCGACTTCTTGTAACATCGGCTGTGGGAGGGTATCAATTACCTACGTATTTCTACCTATAATGACGACAAATTTTGAGCTCGTTCGCCGTAAAGGTCGTGGCTTAACCTAAAAATGATATAACGTAACAAAAGGTTAACACACACCACACACAGACACACTCATATATATATATATATATATAACGTAAAGGTCACGCTTGAACCTGTTGGACGTGGCCGATGGGAGTGGAATACAGGCAATGTAGAGCGAAATAAATCTTCACGCACACATCCCGTAGACACCTCTCGTTAAGAAAACGAAGAAAAAAACTCGAAGTCGTTCGGTCCACGGTCGTCGTTCTCGCGCGTCTATATTTATGTACAAACCCGTCTGCTGGCGTGAAAAACACTGCGACAATAATAATAATAATATATCGTCCTTATAAATTATGTAACGGTATAATATTGTATTAAAAATGTACATAACGCAAGCGCCCGACCGCACAACATATAAGTATACGAGCCTATTGATAAGTTAAGCGTGTAAAATATATATACCAAAGTATGTAGATATAGTCTCCTATCCAAATTACGCTAGAATCAATGAGGGGGAAAAATTATAACCAATTTTAGAAATTATTTTAAATAGCCAAAAAAAAGTGGATCCGAACATGAGGGCGCCGACATATTAATGCTTTTGAATTATATGAAACCCTAGTGTTGAAACTTTAAAGCTAATAACATTAGCTACTTAATAATCACATTATAAGAAAGAAATTACCATCAATTGTTTATAGGTGTTACTACAATTTTTTTTTAAATTCAAAGTTTAAAATTATGATATTATGCAATTTTCAACAGATACCATGCTCGGTCTCTAAAAGTACCTATATTACTTGGGTTTAAATATTTAAAAAAAATATATTTTTTGAAAATGTATTTAATTATCTAGCACGCAAAACGTCTTATTAAAAATAATATGGTCAAGCGGTGGCTGACTATAACCCTGAAGGAAAATTATTATTATAATATAATCCGAGAGACTTTAAACGAACATACACAATTTGAGCAGCCTGGTGATTAATCGATTATCATACCAGAAAGATGATAGCAGATTATTTATTGCACAATTTGTAGAATTAGTAGTTTAAAATTTCACACCGTTTCGGTGTTTAAAGTTAATTTTATTCAATCGATTACATTTTTAACTAGTAATATATCATTAGAACGATTTATAGTATAATATATTACTATGTATTATATCGTCGCAGTGTAGTAGGTACCTATATATATTTTAAACATGTAGCCGCGCGTACGTGATGTCTCGAAATATCGCCTTCGAGCTATTATTATAGGCGTTTCTATCTCAATGGATATAAATATATATAAATGTGTATTATACGCACGTAATCAATTTGTGTAATGTGATTTTTCGTTCCATCGTTAACGGTTATTTAACACCTCATCTTCGGACGACGATGAGTATCGTTATCGAGCAAAACATAGGTAGGTATATCAATTCGTCCCGACACATAAAAAAGTTACATTATTAATTTAAAAGAACAAGGGCGATATTTTACTATAGATAACACAGTAGGTAGGTGTGCGCGGACAGTCGTCAGCACCTCCTATGACTGACAATTTAAATTAGATTCAATACGGAAACATATTACTTATAAATGTTTATCATCGGTATTATCGTATATGCCACCAAGATAGCTGAATTGCTTGATATCATAATATGGCGTTAAGTATTTTTTCATTAGAAATACTACGATATCGGCGATCGTAATAATATGTATATGAATTGAAAATGATACATTTGGAAAATTTCTGAACGCGAGTTTACTAAAAACTTTTTTTTTTTAAAACAGCGAAGATAAATCGCAGGATTGCACCCAGGGCTACTGGCGGCGAAAACTTATCGCTGGACCCTAAAGAACCAATCATTTCTAAAGGTTCTGTCAAACAGAAAGCGTTATTTTCACGTGGCATGATTTTGTAATTTGTTACAACGTCGCGTTATTCAGGCTCGTGAAAGCACCACACCGACGAGCCATTTACCTCATCTTTAACGCGTTCTGTTTGACAGAGCCTTTAGCCGATCGTGGCGCGAACGACATGATGGCTGCCCATAGGCCACGTAAAATCGAAGACGACGACGTCGACTATTATAACACACACATACATGCACACAAGAATACTTACAACTATAAATTATGGTATCGTTTTATGTATGGCACACGCGTCGTTCGGCCGATTGATTTAGTGAGATTCGTGTGGGCACACTATATACGAACGCATGTATATAGGTATAGTAGGTATTTAATACAAGTACGGAACACAACGTATGCCTTACCTGCTGCCGCCGTCACACCGTTGTCATAACCCACAAATTGAAATTGATGAAAAAATAAATGGTGTCCGGGGTCGTGACCGAAGGTGTGAACACAACAATGTGAGAGTAGACTGACACCACTCGCGCGGCCGCGACCGTAAGACGAATATAACTTGGTGAAGCACGGTATACGAAATGGAAAATAATAATAATAATAATAATAATAAAGTAACGATATGAAGATCCCTTGGGGCCAACCGTGTTAGAAGACGGTGGTGGATGATGATGAGGAAAAGAAGAAGAAGCGCACGCGCTCGATAACAAGTGTTCTTGACACGTCTTATGAGCGAGAGAACGGTGAGCGTGTGTGAAAATTCAAGCGATATTATGGAAATGCGTTTTTGTGTACATACAATAATAACAATATCGTGTGTAGAAAACATAATAAAAACGACACGAAGAAATAATAAAACTATTACCATAATAAATTATAAACCGGCGTCTTATCGGTCCGCCGTTGGGCTATGTACCTGTATAGTTAAAATGTTTAGTACAGGACGACTGCGGTTAGAGGCTAACGTCACAATGATGAGCTTCTCGCCGCAGCTCATAATGCCCGTCGGACGGTTTTACGTCAGAAGCGCGTAATCTCAGTCCCTATACGATGAACGCAGTCATTTTACAATGTTTATTGTTTTTTTTTTTTTTTTAAACATAATTTTATGTACTGTACAGGCGGACATCGTGTGAAAAGTCAATCAACCGAGATTCACAAAAATCCAAGACGGATCTACACAAGTACAAAGTATACTAATAGGTACTCTATTAATTTCAAAACAGAGAAAATATATAATTCGGGCGAATGATTAAACTTTTCACAAAAAATACGTATTATTTCCTCAAATCTTTTTGACAATCTCTACTCCGCCACAAGCCTAGCTAGGCTTAAAGAAGTAGATATTATATTATTTATCTTATTATTATATTTACGTTATAATGTATTCGTAATAAATTATAAAGAAACTATTCAATAAAAAAAAAAAAAAAATACAAAACTCGGTGATATTGGACAAAACTTCTAATTCGATTTGTAAGAACAATCTGTATACCAGCAACGGGGCATCGAGTTGACTTTAAAAGGGTGATTCGTTATAAAAACAATATTATCATATTATTACTTTACAGTTCTGTCCTCCTTCAAGTTCCAACATTTGATTTTCCGCGTAACTCTCTTTTGCCGGTAATATATATCGCATACAAAGATTATTTTCAACAGGAACCTATATAAGAATATTTAGCATTTTATTGGTGACGGGTCTTTACCGGCGGAGCCCGCGACAAGAGATGGTGCTAGGTATAGCATAATTCCTCCTCTGCTGTCGGTTTAAACGAAAAAAAAAAAGGTTTAGCATAATTAAATAGGCACACAACACACGTTTGCGCTACGCCTATAAGGATCCATATGTGTAAATTAGCGTTGACGGACGCAAAAAATCGTTGCCAGCGAGCAACGCTGAATGCACCTCGAGCGACAACGTAGTTAATCAGTCGTATTTGAAGGCATACCGCAGGAATGGACATTATAATATAATATGTTTCGTTAAGCAGTCGACCGATTGTTGTGGTTATTAATATGAATACACTCGCCCCGGCGTGTTTTTTTTTTTACGATTATTATTTTGGTTTTTTAATTTTCTCCATCGAGTTCGGCTTTCAAAACGCGTATTTAACGCGGCATAAATTATTTAATATTATTACAATATTACACGACGCCGCCGCCAGTGAACAGTGAGAACACTCATATAATATACACAAACGGTCCGTGGAATATATATTATTATAATGTATATAGGTACCTTAACTACATATTATAATAGTATTATATAACGACCGCGGCATTATAATAGAATCTTGCAGTGTGTGCGCGCACTGCAGTAACAAATATTATAATAAATAAATTTCCGAAATAAATGACAAGAAGCGCATTCATTTTCCTTTGTATTTTGTTCCCCTCCGACCATCTTACAGATAGTCGGGGCTACTGGTGTGCGGCGGCAAGTAATACATAATATCTCTGACGTTTTGTAAATCGACCTCCGGCTTGCCGGAAATTATTATAAAACCAGCATGTCGGCGGGCTTAAAAAAGTTCCATGGATTTAGTATTGTTTAATTTATCTGAACGAAACGATTCATTTAGACTAAAATCTGTTTGGTTCCAAACTCAAAAGGGTTATGGGTAAAAATTAAAAATCTCATAAAATTGTATTTAAGAAATGAATACACTTTCATTAGCAACGAAGGCTAACACTGTAAGCGCAACTAGGGAGGGGCTAGGGGTTTAGTCCCCCGAATCTCGTAATAGCTCGCACCCTCTGAATAAATCATCACTTTGTTTCCTAAAATAATAATGTGTTTAAAAATTCAACTGTAATTCTTATAAAAAGTCTAAAATTATTTTATATTACTTATTATGATAAATATGGTAAATATCATTAGCTGTATTATGCCTCCATGTCTTTCCACCAAAGTATTTAAAGTTACCTCCAATCGTATAGGAATATCGTATGGAGTAATATTGTATAGTGTTCAAATGAAAAGTAAAATTCAACTCGATAAATTTAATTTACTTGAACTTTAAACGAGAATCGTCAATGAATAAAATATTCTACTCTGTCTGCTGCCAAGTGTAGCAAGTGAAGTGATCAAAAGACAATATACAATACAATGATAAAAATAATAAAGATAATGTTGATGATCATATAGCAATAATAAAAATATACACAGTGAAGACGAGAACGGCCACGGCCCCTGACACAAAAATCAATCATCGTTTCAATGTCCAGGTCTCGCTCGTCGAAAAATACGTATAGAGGTCGTTCATCATCATAAATTCATAATATTATATTATATTGTTAAAACGCGTTAGGTTAGATTACGACCCATACACCAACGATGATTTACAAAATCTGACTATAAATAAGAATTTCGAACGCAAACGCAGACATTATTAAACATCTATAATATACTATATAATAGAATCGTTTGACCACTCGTCAGTCCTCAAATGGGTTCGTCTATAAGCACTACGAAATAAATCTCATCGCATCTTACATTCGAACAGAAAAAAGTGATATTTTTATTGTGATTTGGAATCGGCTATATAATTTATACTTTGCCTTTTCATCTTTTTTACATAAAATAGTTATTAAAAAAAATTATGCAAAAAAATATTTATTTTAAATAGCCAACAACATTAATTTATTCACAACAACGATAATATAGGTGTATGATAGATATATACGTACTGCATAAGTTGTTACTGAATGCACACAGCATATTACGCCATAATTACGTTCATATTTTATTACCTATTTTCCCCGTTCGTTGAGGTGCTTATAATATAATAATATTCACATGCAATTCTCTGGCCAACAATATAAGGTCTGATCATCATTTAATCATATATGTTTTGTTTTTGTTTTTTAAGCAAACAGACGTACAATTATAAACCCATTAAAATAAGAACGCCAAGCTGATTTATTTTATTTTTAATATTATTTATTATTCAAATAGAAATCATTTAATATGTCACAATTAACGTCTGGATATTTTATTTGTTTTATTTATTACGCACTAACTATATATATCTCCTAAACATAATTGGATATATTTATATATAACATATTATATACGAATAAATATGTATTTATTCAGTTACAAACTAAATCTTTTTCCACCATCCTACAATTCTTATTAACAGTGAAACGCTTTTACTTTTAATAAGATCAATAATAAGAAAACCTTCATACCATGGTGTGTTAATATGAGGGAAATTACAAAGATTAAAATTAGATTTTATAGGTAATACACACTGGAACAATCCATCATGTACACAGGAACTTAATATATTGTATTTTAATTTTTAGTAAAATGCTGTAAATATATGGCAGTATATATATATATATATATATATATATATATATATATATATGTCGTAGTGTACGAGTTTGTGGTTGTTGGTTTTCAATATTATATACATATTATCAAAATCAATGCATCGTGGTTTACTGAATCTGTAACTCCTTAATTTGGGTTCAAATTTCCACAGATGTTATATTATTATTATAACACATCCCCTCCATTGATGTTGATCACGATTCAGTTGCTTCTCACAAATATTAACAATGTAAAATCACTCTGGTGCATTGAATAATTTTAATAGACTTGTTCCCAAAACTCATGAATGTAAATACACCAAATGTAAGGTAATATATATATATATGTATGTATGTTAAATTAGAAGTGACTTAAACACTGGATTATAATGCATCTCGTTAAAACCTATATTATTTGTATAATATAGTATATGCAAATCAATAAGTTAGGTAGTTAGTTTATGTAAAACAATCTGTTGATTATGTATTTAAGTAGTCAAAATACGCCTTAGTTTATTTATATAAATAATAAATTCAAAAAAATAGTGGTTGGAAAAATAACATACCTTCTAACTAACAACTTTAAAAATTAAAAAATTAAATAAAACCCAATATAAAAAATTAGTCTCCCTTTTTGACTTCATTAAAGAGGACGCACAACAACCATTTGTTATCTCGGTTATCGACTTTTTAAATTTACAGATTTTAAGTCTGGCAGTTGGTATCTGGACATAAATTGAAAAATCTGAAACATAACCAAGAAGTGTCCCAGGGTTTCAAGGTAGATAAATTTAAAAAGCCTGGATGGTCACCTTCGCCAAATAAAATACAATGGGTACTTTCTAAAAACAATAGTGAACAATGGTCACCTTTAAAAAAAAAATTAAGGTGTTACAATTTATATAGTTATTAAATGTTTAAATACATACTAAATTTGTTTTGCGATTTTTTGATAAATAATTTGTAATTTTAGATCAACTAGTATTAAAGAATGCAACTACTCAAAAAGTTCTAAAAATAGTAATCCTGAAAATGATGGTTAAATATACAATGGTATAATATACTTTAAATAGTATGTTTTAATTTTTGAAATAAATTACTAAGATAACCAGCTTCTTTGTGTTTACTGCTATAATGACTATATACAACCTTTTTAATTTTTAGACTTGCTTATATTATACACATTCACAGGTTAATTATTTTAATGTTGATCTTTTTAGAAACTATAATTAATTAAAAAAGTATTCTATTTGAGATTTTTAATGCACTACCTATATATAGTAATAGACAGTGTAAACGCTAGTTAAGAACGCTCAATATCTGTGTAGAGCACTGCCATTTAAATTATATTTTTCAATTGGTTGTTATGACATAAAAATACACATTATTATTACTTCTGAATTTTTTTATATTAATTAGGCATAAGCAGTACAACTTTATTTTTCTTAAACGGCAAATTTAATTAATTAATCAATTTTGATAGTTTAACCAACTTTCTTAGTCAAAACCTACCCAAGTTACAGCAATTCAACCAAAAAACCTCAAAATGAGCTCGGTTTTTAGTTTTTTTTTTACTGTAACTGAAAATAATTATTCTAGATTTGTTTAGCATTATTCTAGAGTGACATTTTTACCCCTATTCATTAAGGTTCATTAAACCTTATTTATATAATTTTAACTACTGTATAATTTTCACTTTGATTTATGTATAAATTCTAACTTTTAGCAGAATAAACTTGGTAATTGAACATATATTTTGTAAAATTAAAAATGTACTATTTGTTTTAGAATCTATAAAGAAACAACTGAAATTCAAGAACACTAGTGATCACGAGATTGAAGAATCTATAAAATTATATTTAGCTCAAGCTCCATTTGCTGATAAAAAAAAAAAAAAATTATTATTTTATGTTGTATAATAATATATGATTTGTTAAAATAAATGATATTACAATAAATTCATTTCATTTTTTAATTATAAACCTATATATATATATATATATATATATACATATGCTTGTGTATATTTTTATATAGTATATACAATATGTACCTGCATAATATAATATTAATATTAGGTAGATACAATAAGATACAAGTAATATGTTATATTGAATATTATTTTGAAAAAATGATTCATATTTAATGAGTCAATATTCAATAAATCATAAAAACGGTTACTAGGGAAATATTTAAGAATATGAAATAATTAATATTACTTATGATTAGAGCACAATATTTAATAAATATTTTTTAAGTAATGTGAAATAAATATATAATTTTGGTTCATTCAATGTTTCTGTTATAATATTGGAGATATATTAAAAAATATATCTTCAATCAATAACCAATATTCTACAAATATTATTTTTATATATTATTTAAAAAATAATCATTGTTCAATATTAAATAAAATATGTTTATTTGTTACTTGGGCAGGAGATCCGGCGTGACATACTATGAGGCGGCTGCCTGTAGGTACTTTTAAGACCTCTGTATTTTCTTCATTTTGCCAAATACGTCCACGTGTATGATTTTGAATAACCCAGGTTTCATCTAAGTAGATTACCGGTCAAGTATCACCGTTCCTACAAAACTCGTTCATTTTTCTAAGAAATTTAACGCGCGCAGGGCACAGCTACAATATCGGACCGTTCCATCAAGAATTTGCGACCGTTGTTACATTTGTTGTACTTAAAATGAATTTGTTTTAAAATTATTTTCACCGACGATTTTGATCCACGGTAATTTAATTTTTTACTCAGTTTCAGTAATATTTTAGCACTCGTTGGAAATTCACGCTTGTCGAAAAACTATTGACAACTCTTCTGACCACTTCATTGTCAAAATCATCAAGTTCAGTGACTGATTTCTGGCGACTGTATTTTTTCGTGGTGATTGAAATTTAAGGTCATTAGAACTTCCGAAACATAATGATTCTTATTGATTTCCAGATTTTTTACTTTCATTACATATCCGCAGTACAGATCTCAGACTCACTGCAGAAGCCTCGGCCGTCCTCTCCTGTGATTGTCGAAAATAATCTACCAATTCCGGCTTACCTTTGCACATGGCTAAGGTTTTAAAAAAATGTATATACGTTTTATATTGTTTTTTTTTTTTTCATTTGGGAATGAATATCGGCTGACATTTCGAAAAAAATAATTTACAAAAACACAATTAATAAAAAATACACGCAAAAACAAAATTAAAAATTGTAAAATATTAAAACAGTCGTATAAAAAAATCACATATTAAACTCAAACGATAGCAATCGACACATACACGAATGGCAGAGGATCGAAGACTAACACATTTTGAAAAAAAAAACGGTTTCCCTACACAATTTATTGGTTTCAATAAAATGACAATAGGTACAATAAAGTTAAGGAATGCGGTCGCCAGTGTCAGATGTCCAGTTTGAATGGAAAAATGCCGCGCTTGACGGTTACTTTCACCCTCCACTAAATACAATAACACTAAAAACGTATTTTTTGGTGTAGCAAGACATTGTTTTACCCACCCACCAAAAAGTAACAAATATATTTCTTTGAATACTCTTCTCTCCTTATTTCTAATGTGTAGCGACGTATAATCCGAGTAATGGGATAGGCACTTGGAGTTATGAAAAAATTGTGCTTATGTCATGTAATATTTTGTAAATAATATGTTTAATATAAAAGAAAATGACTAACTTATATTGATATATATTTGATATTATCATAATTAAATTTCAAGTCATAGTCAGGACTCGGATTTGAAAGCACTAAAAATAACTGAAATATACGCTATAATATAATGACCAAAGAAGTTATGCTGTTATACTGTTTTTTAATAATATAATATTCAAGTTTAATGATTAATATTAAATTTTTCTCGAAAATTAATGCATTACACCTATAAGAATATAATTAATTAATGGTTTTTAAAATTTAATATATACCTAATTAAAAATCAAAAATTAGTAACGTTACGTTTAGAATCTAAAAGTATAATGAGCTTGTTATGGTAACATAATTCAATTATTAATTTTTGATCGCTAATGAAAACCTAAAAACATTAATTTGAAATAATAAATTTATAACAATAATTTCATCTTTGTTATGTTTTGGTTGCCATGGCAACTATAACGTGAAATAAGTCAAATAGCAGTTCAGTTACATTTTACTCTCCCTGCACCCTGCTGACATCTTGTACCTAGAATTAAAAATTGATGTATCTAGTATTTTGTATCTAGATACGTTTTTCAAGGATCTTGCCCAGCCCTACCTCTACCCACAAAGCAATTTAATTTTAGAGATAATCCTATTCCAAAACAATGGGATGTGGTGGTTTTCGTGTGTGTATTAGCTGAATACTTGACAAGAGGTGCAGTATATTATACAAAACAGAAATGATAATAATATGAAGCCAATAATGAAACCTGATCAAAACATGCGTTTGACACCGATTTTTATTCAAAGCCCACCGATAGTGGAAAACAGTAGAAAAAATTGGACCAAAAATGCTGATATCTTCAAAAAATAAATTACTACCTAATATTTATAATCTACGTCAAACAAAATAAATGGTATCATTTAGTGTTGATATACTGTGACACCCAAGACGTATTTTTTAGGTGCAGCAAGACATAGTTTTACCCATCCACCAATAGGTAATAAATATATTTCTTAGAATACTCGTCTTCCCATATTTCCAATATGAAGCTTTATATAGGTACTCGTATTTATGTATACCTATAATTTATTCGTATTATTATTGAATGTTTAAGTTATAACTGTATATTTAAACAAAAAAAATAATCTAGTAATAATATATCAATTTTATACCAGTTATTAGTTTTATAGGTAATAATAATTCAAATAAAATTAAAATTTATATGGGATTCAAAATTCTGATCATTTTTTTTTTTAATTTATTTTATACCAAATGGATCAATATCGTTTAGTTTTATTCATTTCTAGACTTTATTTGTCACGCATCCTATTATCAAAGGTTTAATTTAAAAAAAAATATATATATATTTGTATCATTGTAAATATTATTTTTAGTGGTTCCATTTCTATATTCTGGCCTACTTATCATATTTACAAATCATGAAACGGAAAGTTATTGAAATTAAAGTTGTATATTATGTCATAAATTCGATAAATAAAATCATTTGAACTATTCGATGACTATTGTTACACCTTTCCATCACTTCTCGAGACAACTATTGTACAAAAATAATTTAATAAGTCTCAAGAACAGCATGCAATACCCGTGTAATTACAATATTATTACAAAACACCCCCGACCGTAATTGTTTTCTGGCCTCGAGTAGTACCTACAGCTTTATAATTAAATATTAAAATATAGATTTACGTAACAGAAAATCGATTGTTGAAGACCATTACCCTCTCAACGGGACCGTCTTCCTCGTGTTTTCGTGTTATCGACGTCCAATATCTACAAGTAGGTAAGTAGAAATGTACGTTGCAGCGCTTCGAAGTCTCCGATATAATAAGTGCGGCGGCGCCGTTTTATGAGTGATCTTCTCTTCGCTAAGTAAACACGTGTGCTATACTATATGGTATACATATGTTTACCTATAAATAATCTACCCGAGACGATTCGTATCATAGAATTTTATTAATTTTCTCTACATCCGCTCGGACAATCTGATCAAGAAAGTAGTTGTTTGGTTTTAAAACAACGCACGCGCGCCACGAGATCGCTCAAAAATATAAAATATTGTATAATAATATGTATATTCCATTGAAACGCCAAGAGTACAGCCCGTGGGTCAGACGAATCTTGATGATATACATACCATTAAAGTAACATACTACGCACTTGTAAACGATAAGAGATCGGTAAAACGCGGAAATACTCTATATACTTATAATACCTCTTTATTGTTTATGCCATGAATACGCACACTTTTTATGTAATTATTAATGTATTATACATAATATGGATATAGGTACTTTCTCGATACAGAGTTGTGCTTGACTTGGAGGCTCCATAAAAATTATTATCAAATAATTCCATATTATTCGTTCTTAAATAATAATAATTGACAGTACGCATAAAAGGTAAAACCATTTGTATCGTAACACGGCATATCATCACACATAAGTCGTATTTAATAGTGAATATTAATGGATGACAGACGAGTATATAATACGCAAATAATACGTTTTGTTATATCACCTAGGTATACTAGGTGTAACTCATAAATTATTAACTTGTTTAGTTCAAACTATAGAGTACATATTATAGTGGGATATTATATTAGTATATGAGATCCCGTCCATGGTCTTTTGTTTTAAACGCTTTCACTATATGTTATAACTATCTACCGGTAGTCATCCGTTATCACCCACGTTCGTGGTCCAACAGCTCTACACCAATCATTTACTAAGTCATCAAAACAGATAGGTCCAGCAGAATGGTGTATAACTGTATTAATTTGTGTACCACATTGTTGATAACATATAGGTACGAACCGCAAAAGTTGCAAGAAAACAAACATCTCATCTAATATGCTTTATAAAAATATGCGTTATTTGTAAATTCAACTATACAATAATGTAGTCTGACAATAAATTAGTACAAAACAGTTTCTTTTTTTACACAAAATATAAAATGAAGTTTCGTGTGCACTTTGTACGTAGGTATAATAGATTTCCTAGTGGTTTGTCAAATCAACAAGAGACCGCCGAAGCCGCCAACATCGCCGACTAGTGTGATAAATATATATATGGATAGGCATCAACAATACCTATAAGGCTATATAATATACGCATATAAGTATATAGGTAGCTACAATAAATAATACCGTGTAAATTGTGTTCGATTTTATAACGTAATCGCGTTTCACGATATGGAATAAATTAATGTCACGCTGTTTTTCTGCAAAATAATTTCTACTATGAGGAGCGGCAAGCTTGAAGGCATTGAAAACTAAGCCATCGCACAGAACCTCACGTGCTTAGAAGTTGGAAAAATAAATTATTAAATATTTTTATGATTTTTGCTAATATAATTAATTAGTGATTTCGATGTTAGCTTACTATTATCAATCATAATAAGGGTAAACGGACGTTTCACCCCCGCCGTTTCGTAGGTTGTAATATATTATTGTACTCGTCTCCGATATAACTGATGATGTTATAGAACTGTGTGATAGACAATTTATCTGCACATGCATACGTGTATCGACAATGTCTTGAACAATTTATATTATGTTATATATTTGAGATAAGTATGCTATGAAATGTACCTATATGCGTCTCGGCAGACCTTACCTTTTGTTAACCTTGCAATGTTTACCGCCGGCTTGTATACTTCAATAAAACCCCTTTGTCTCAATAATCATCATATTATATCTAGAATTTCTAATAAAATATCATACGAAAATAATATATATGAAATAACAATGTATACAGCATGTTGGTAACTATTTTTGTGAGGCTTCATTAAAGTGTGAGATATATCGGTTAAACATCCTTTGTTACCATTACGTACGCAATGTGTATGAGGGCGTACACAACCTGGACGTCGCCCACTATTTCACCGCCCCTAGACTTAGTTTCGATGCGATGCTGAAGTTCACGGGGCAAAAGCTCCAGTAATTGCATGATTACGACATGCTATTAATGTATGAGAATGGTCAGTGTATTATTTTTTAAATATGTATATAATAATAATAATCTTATTAATTTTTATAGGTATACGTGGTAGTTTGGTACAAGCGAGTAGAGGTATGCGAAGGAGAACAATGTAAAGACCCCGGGATATTACGAAACGAAGGAGAAATCGTGGATAATTTATCAGGACTAGGAGTATATATTATATTTACTATTTTTCAAAACATGTTATTTTTTCAAATTTTTATAGGTAACAACTTGTACGGAAGGGCAATGTACACGCCATAAGGTGGGTTCAACTGGGTTAAATAGATTTTTTTAACATTTTTTCTTATTTTTATAGGTACATAGAGTGATTCAATTTAACCAGTCGGAATGGCTGGTTAAATATATTGAGTGTAACACCGTGATGAAGAAGAAGGTGAGGAATGATTTTTAGAAAGACTTCTTTAAATTAATGAATAATGCTGGATTTGGTATGTTACTTTATACTATTTATTATATTTACTAACATTTTATTTTTACAGGTAAAACAATGCAGTCTAAAAGAAAGGAGATGAAGATGGAGTTGGTGTCATGCGAAAGGAGGTTACCTACAGAAACTTATTAACAAGAGCACTTTCAAACACTGTAAAACTACAACGAGAACCTTAACGCAGTTGCTTTAGAGAACAAAATTATTAAATTTGATAAACCTATATATATATATATTGGTAAATATACTTTAATCATACACTTTTATAATTCATTTATTAACACATTTATTTTTTACAGGATTTGCAGTGCCGGACATATCCAAGACGAAAATGTACGAGTACCATTATAACGTTATGAGAAAACCCTATGAGATAGAATTAAACTTATGTACACTGACACAGGTAAATATATTAAAGCTATTCTCATGTATATAATATATTAATATCATTATTTTTCCAGGTTATTTGATTTATCATAATAGTACTAAGGATTTTTATGCAGACTTGTCTCAAATATATCACATAATATAAATTGTTCAAGAGTCAAGACGTTGTCGATACACCTACGCATGTGCAGATAAATTCTTCGCTCGGTCATTAAAAAACAATAATAATCACAATAATACGTCGTTATTATTACCAACACATATCTGCCAAAATATCGATTTCGGGGTTTTTACGGTATGTGAAAGTAATAGGTCATTATTTTGTTGTGGAAAAATTTGATATCAGTGGGACGATTAGTTTTATTTTTATAAGCATTATACAAATTGACTATCTACACGGAAAACAGAATTTGATTGTGGCAAAATATGATAAATCATTTATCAGGTTTTGCCACAAATATTATTATGTGTCAAAACATGATAATTTCTATAAATAGCAGATATCATGTGATATTCATTACAGTAAACAAAATGCATTTTGATAGCCGATAACGATACTCTATAACAGTGGTCTTCAACCGGTGGGTCGCGATAAGTCTTCTTTTTAAAATAAAAATAAAATTTTTTAAATTATAAAAGGTAAAAAAATAATTTTTTAATAATTAAATTTAGAAATTTAATAAATGAAAATACAGTTTAAAAATAGTAGTGTATGTTGTGTATTATGTATCCACAATATTTTATAATTTATTGTTATTCTATATTCTATTCTATAATATTATAATGAATATTAAATCACGGTATAATGTTTCATATTACACTGGTATGATTGTACAGCATTTTATTTATAATGCCTATTGCAAAGCATTAAGCAATTTTCGATTTTTTATAAACCTTACGTGGGTCGCGAGTCCAAAAAGGTTGAAGACCACTACTCTATAATAATGTAATATTATTAGTTTTATTATTTTCATTATGATATGATTTGTGTCTTGTTACTAAGTATCGTAAAGATTTAAAAAAAAACTTAACC
The DNA here is from genome assembly GCF_037042655.1 of Diuraphis noxia. Taxonomy (NCBI): domain Eukaryota; kingdom Metazoa; phylum Arthropoda; class Insecta; order Hemiptera; family Aphididae; genus Diuraphis; species Diuraphis noxia. The sequence goes on along the minus strand of NW_028301714.1, from coordinate 17,827,579 downwards.
TAACCTCGAATGTACTGTACAATATTAAAAAGCATAAAATTGCTGTTGCCTACTAGATATTCTGTATTATAACATTGTTATTTTTTAATATTCCTATGACTTTTTTTTTAAATATTTGAAATGTCACGAGCGCTAAAGCTTTTAAATTTAGCCAAAAAATTGTCTTATACGGAAGATAATAAAAATATTCATCATGGTAAGTACCTAATAGCACAATATTATTGTAATGCTAAAAATATTAACTATACTTAATATTTTTATTGAAAATAATATGATAGTAACTAACAAGAATTTCAATAATAAAGATAAAACTACTAGAGTACTTCAAAATGAATATGAAACTCCACTTTCAGATCAAGGTAAGGGCAGAAACACATTGATAAAGATGTCATGTGTATTACCTAATATTATACATAATAATATTATTATATGATAATATAATATTAGGTAATACACATGACATCTTAATTCATAACTTAATTTACAGATTATGAACAGGGATACCCTATGAATGATGTATTTAACAGTGACGATTTGCCATTATTTCTTCATTCAGGTTAATAAAACTTACTAAAAAAATACTTTGATTATAATATAGCTATAGTTATGTATTTATTAAATCGTATCATTTTCTTAATTTAGATAATGCTCAGTATTGTGATTTACAACCAGTAAAAAGTCCTGAAGCAGATGTTGACAATAATAAGATAACAAATCTAGAATTCTGAAATTATCTATGCATAACAAGTTATAATATTACTTATATCAAATTTAAGTTTAACTGTAATTCTAAATTTCTTTAGTCTTGTAAATTATTTGAGTAAATGTATTTAAATACTTTTATAGTATTTAGAATACATTTAAAATGCTTTTTGAATTAAGTATTTGAAATTTTGGTAAATTATTTTAACAATGTCTTGAACATGATTTACTATTTTATTTACAATATTTTTTCTCTTAAAAATGATAAAAAAAATGTTTAATAATACTTAGTTGAATGTAACATAACAATTTTCAAAATCAAAACATGTATTTGATGAAGAATTACAAATTTTAAATCAGAAAAACCAAGACTATATTAACATGGTTGAATTGGCCTACAATTCAAAAAAAGAAGACAAAGTATTATTGACTACTACTCCATCTTTAAAAGTTATTGTTTTCGACTTACAACAGTGTTTGCCTACTCCTGACTTAAAAACCAATATTGTTTTTTACAAACGTCAACTCTGGACATATAATGAAACCATTAGAGACTTGAGTAAAAATGAATTTTACTGTTATATGTGGCATGAAGCCATAGCAGGAAGAGGATCAATTGAAGTAGCATCTATTTTATACAAAATTATTCAAGGCAAAATTGATAACAATATCACTCACCTTATTACTTATTCGGACACTTGTTCCGGTCAAAATCGTAATATAAAAGTTGCATTACTGTTTATGTTTGCTCTTCAAAATCATCCTTCTCTTCAAATTGTAGATCAGAAATTTTTGGTGCCAAGGACACACACATCTAGAATGCGATAGCGATCATTCCAGAATCGAACGTTGTAAAAAACAATCAGAGTCAACAATATCAATACCAAATGATACCAAGAGTCATTAAAAACATATCAAAATTCCTAAGTTTATTGTGCATGCATAAGGAATTTTATTTAAATGGTTAGGTTAGACATACCAGTAGAACTGCTTGAAATATTTGGTATTCCAACATCACCTGTAAATTACCATGGAAGTGAAAATAATAAGGACGTAGCTGGACATTGTGTGGATAGTATTGTGGAATTAGACAAAAAAAAATTGAAGAATTACTCAAAACAAACATTCCTATAATTTTCACAGACGAACAACGGGGAACACATGCATTATGTAATAATTGTAATTTATGTAAGGTCAAGTTTTCCCTAGAAAATCATAAGGTGGCAGATCACTGCCATTTATCAGGGAAATTTAGACAGTCATTATGTAATACGTGTAATCTTAAACTCCAAACACCTAGCTTTGTACCGATATTTTTTCATAATTTATCGAGTTGTGATTCACATATTGTCACTCGTCTTGATTATGACGCACATTCAATTTCGGTGATACCAAACAGTTAGTAAAAGTTTATAACGTTTTCAAAATATATTAACAACACTTTCACAATAAGATGTATAGACACATTAAGATTTATGCCCGCAAGCTTATCAAAACTTTCAAAAAATTTAATTACACCCGGATTTGAAAAGTTTAGAGACAGAAAAATATTTTTCATCTGAAGATTTACCACTTGTTACCCGTAAGGGAGTCTACCCTTATGAGTATACAGATAGTTGTGACAAGTTTGAAGAAACGGATTTGCCACAGAATTTTTACAGTTCACTGTACGAATCACATATAAAAGATAAACATTATGATCATGTGAAGACGGTTTGAAGTCATTTCAACTGTAAGACACCAGGGGAATACTCCGATCTTTATTTAAAAATTGATATACTACTGTTGGCTGATGTGTTTGAAAATTTCCGAGACCAATTCATGAACCATCGGTACCTCAAAATACACCGTCACAAAATACACCTCCACCTCCGCAGTACAATGTAATATCGTCGCTAGACTTATTTCCAGAACTTGAATCATCTATAGATTCACCGAATATGTTAATTCCTCATGCGCATATAAGATTACACACGACGCAGCCTTCAGACCAGCCATCAGTCGAAATGGATTGGAGTGATGATGGAAATAACGAGCAACTCTATAGACTTATGGACAAGTATGAGGGATGGGGTAGTGATTATGACGAAATTAATGAGTTGTATAAATAAATAATATTTTTATATACCTGAATTATTATTTATACGTGTACAAATATAATATTTTAAATCTGAACACAAATAATATGTTAACGGGTGGTAAACACGTTCGTGGTATATTTTATTACAAATATATATATCTTAAAAATGATAACACAAATATGATAACATATTTGGTACATTTGCTGTAATAGTTATTACTAATAAGTATATGTGACGGGGTGGTACGGTGGTCGCTAACAGGCTCGGGTTCGAAACCCGGTTGGATGAAAAAATTTTTTAACTTATTTTCCCCGGGCGGCAGCCATATGGTGCCCGCCGCCGGCGGCGGGCACAGCACGGGATCAGCTGCCGTATGTCAGGGATCAGCTCGAGAGCATAGGAATTAGCTAGCAGGATCAGGTTCTAGAACGGTATTTTTCACTCTACTGTGGTGAGTGTAAAATTAGTCTGCTCGACTGTTTTTAAACTACTTCGGCGCCACTGTATCAAAATATAACTTAGAAAAAAAAACAATTGTGATTTACAATTAAACATATTTTTAAATTGATTAAAAGAAATAATGCATTTTTTAAACTGTATTTTTATGAAACACTTTTTAGTGAACAGTAGGCAGCAATTTATATTTTTCGTCGACTGGAACCAACGATGACAACAAATGCGAGTCAACCTCGCACACTACAAGTCATATATTTAGGTTCACGACCGACATTACCAGTATCACTGTTAATAAGATCTAATCTACATTTTTAGCGGCATCATCTTTTGAAGATCTTCCCATCATCTTTAAAATTATAATAATATCGTTAAACGCTAAAAAAACGGTATACGTTTTTGGTCCGTCACGAGAAAAAACCATCACTTTCGCCCACCGTCCGAAACATCATCCATCCGTTAGTACTTAGTAGATGTAGTTCACGTGTATAATATATTATATACATAAATACCATAGATAACACAATAATCAATTAATAACTAATATTATATGGACATCCAACAGGGACGAAAACTTTAAACGGCTAAATGACTATGTATAGTGATAATAAGAACGTAAAAAGTACCATGAGCACAGTAAATTAATTATGCACATAAAAAAAAACATATTTGTCGACAACCTTTGTACTGTAATTATAGAATGATGCCTATATTTTATTAACCTGCTATTACTGTTTTTTTTCGTGTATTTTTTTGTGCCACATCGATAAAACAAGATTGATGTATAGAACTTTTTTATTATTAAAAATAAAGTGTACGAACACCGAAAAACTAGTTGAATTATTTGTTTATGGTAATTTGATTATCTATATTTTATTTCGAGCTATACATTCTTATAAAATACAAAAACCAGACAACTCCTTAATAGTGTGGTATATATTTGAGTAAATCAATATTAAAATATCATTTTTTTATAATTATTTCAATATATTTACTATTCAATCAACACATATACATTATAGAATGATCATAAGTGAAAAATGTGGAAGAATTGGTAACATAAAACAAAATCCTAATGAGATGACAATTTATTATTGAATAAGTAATTAATAATTCTTATCATCTATACCATGTATATAGGCACATGACCTTGTTTTTCATTATTTATTTTGAATGTTCAGAATGGTATAACAATATAATATAATATATAATATAGAGTCGGGAAATACTTGAAATTAAAATGCAGAAAAACAACACTCTTATTAGGATATATACCTACTAAATTAATGGTGAAATACCTGTTTACAACGGCACACATATTATAAATAAAAAAAAATTGCACATACAACAATTTAAGTTAAAAATAATTTAACGCATTATCTTTCACACAATCATATGGGTCATCAAATAAAAAAAATAAAATAAACGTTATAATTTTATGGATCAAAAGTCAGGAATTATAAAAGTAAGAAAAAATGAATTATTAAAATGAGAAATACCTACCACTTTGTTGAGAATTTTTTTGGGGAATATCACGGAGACCAAGTTCGTTGTTAACAAGACATCACTACCTAGTAATATGTACTCGTTGATAAAACAAGATATAAAAATGGTTGAGCGAATTCATATTTACTAGTAGTACCTACCTATAACGAGTGTTATGTGAGTTAACGTTGTACATGACGACGACGCCAAGGACGATAATAACAACAACAAGGATGAGGCATTTAGAGTTACAATTTTCATTTCACCCAGACTTATACGTAGCGAGCGTATGATGTAAAAATCATACTGCCAAGGTAGAAAAACACGAAAAGAACACACAACAGAAAATACACCACAGATTACGGTGCATTATTTATGACTATTTTACATAATAATATATACCAATAGTCATAAACTAATACGATGACATACTATTCCACGTATTCTAAGAATTAAATCTTAGTTAAAAAGCGATAAAAATAACGTAAAAATCGTGAAATATTAAATGGTTATATACAACACCATCAGCTATTCTAAAATATCCTACTAGGACAGCAAAAAGGGAATAATAAACCAAATACTGTAACACTAAAAACGAATTTATTAGGTGTAGCAAGACATTGTTTTACCCACCCACCAAAAAGTAACAAATATATTTCTTTGAATACTCTTCTCTCCTTATTTCTAATGTGTAGCGACGTATAATCCGAGTAATGGGATAGGCACTTGGAGTTATGAAAAAATTGTGCTTATGTCATGTAATATTTTGTAAATAATATGTTTAATATAAAAGAAAATGACTAACTTATATTGATATATATTTGATATTATCATAATTAAATTTCAAGTCATAGTCAGGACTCGGATTTGAAAGCACTAAAAATAACTGAAATATACGCTATAATATAATGACCAAAGAAGTTATGCTGTTATACTGTTTTTTAATAATATAATATTCAAGTTTAATGATTAATATTAAATTTTTCTCGAAAATTAATGCATTACACCTATAAGAATATAATTAATTAATGGTTTTTAAAATTTAATATATACCTAATAAAAAATCAAAAATTAGTAACGTTACGTTTAGAATCTAAAAGTATAATGAGCTTGTTATGGTAACATAATTCAATTATTAATTTTTGATCGCTAATGAAAACCTAAAAACATTAATTTGAAATAATAAATTTATAACAATAATTTCATCTTTGTTATGTTTTGGTTGTCATGGCAACTATAACGTGAAATAAGTCAAATAGCAGTTCAGTTACATTTTATTCTCCCTGCACCCTGCTGACATCTTGTACCTAGAATTAAAAATTGATGTATCTAGTATTTTGTATCTAGATACGTTTTTCAAGGATCTTGCCCAGCCCTACCTCTACCCACAAAGCAATTTAATTTTAGAGATAATCCTATTCCAAAACAATGGGATGTGGTGGTTTTCGCGTGTGTATTAGCTGAATACTTGACAAGAGGTGCAATATATTATACAAAACAGAAATGATAATAATATGAAGCCAATAATGAAACCTGATCAAAACATGCGTTTGACACCGATTTTTATTCAAAGCCCACCGATATCGAAAACAGTAGAAAAAATTGGACTAAAAATGCTGATATCATTAAAAAATCTAAATTACTAATATTTATAATCTACGCGTCAAACAAAATAAATGGTATCATTTAGTGTTGATATACGTAGATGATATGGTCATAAACCAATCTCATATTATGGCAGTATGAAAGAAATAGTAGACCAAATACTATGACACTCAAGACGTATTTTTCAGGTGCAGCAAGACATAGTTTTACCCAACCCACCAATAGGTAACAAATAATTTCTTACAGTACTCGTCTCCCCATATTCCCAATGTTAAGCAACCACTACTACACGGGAAATTTTTTTTTTAATAGTGTTTTCATAATATTTATGTCGAGTAGAATCTAACGTGTAATATAAAACAAGTTTACTTAGTATAATAAAAATGAATTTATTAATAATATTATTAATACTAATTAATTATATTTATGTGTAATAATAATAGTTCAAACAAAATTAAAATTATGAATGCCAATTTTCTGTTATTAAAATAAATAAAATGAATACTAAAATGTAGCTGTAATCGGTTTTAAATGTTTTTTGTTTTCATATTCTAGGGTCCCATACTAGGTCGATAAAATTCTATCTATAATTAACTTTTGCGATCATGTTGAAGTCTACGTGGATTCAAAAAGCGTATAAAGTTTCCAGCTATTGGCCAGAGCTGTTAGTATGCGGACAAAAAATAAACACATTTGGTGATTAATCATGTGTTTTTAAAAATCTTTTGTAATTCTTTTATAGTCTTCAACATCTAAGGTTATTAGTCCAGTTTTACTCAATCCGTTAGTAATTTATACTTTTAGTACCTATAGTTACTAGGTATAGAAATGGTACTTTTTACCATGATTCATCAATTTACTATAGAATATTAACGTGGTATATCAGTTATTAAAAAATAGCGGAGGAGCGAAAACAAAGCCATACCGATGAAAGCAATTTATTATGAAGTCGTCAGATCGCTAAGCGCACGCAGTCGTGTACCTACACTGAGACTTCCGGACTCCCGCGTGTATTAAGTGGAGGCGTAATTGCGCGAGTGGCAGACGACCGGCAATTAAATCCCCTCGAGCTACGACACACGAATAAGGTTGCACGAGCGCATACCTCAGATGTAACATGACAAACATAATATTATTAAATTATACTCCCCCGACAAATACACCGCGGCATTACGTGAGCGCAATGACCAACGATCGCCATGGATGTGCATTATTTTAATCATTATACTTTATGTTTAAATATGATTTATATTTAAATAATTTTGCTTGTTAATAAGTTTTCAGGAATTTGGTTCTACCAAGTATAAGTTTTTAGTCAAAGTCATTTGCGGTCGGCCACTTTTACACTTTTTACACGTTCACTTTTCCCGATTTTCCACATCCCCTATGTACACACTCACAACATTCATATCATTAACAATTATAACTTCTTATTATCAAGTTATTTACCTAATTATTGGTATTTGGTAACATTATCTTAGAACTCATTAGTAATCAATCAACAATATATAATGCAACATAATCAATTATAACAAATAATATTAATAATGATGATGCATATATTATTAAGTGCTCCATTAACTTAAAATTGTGTTATGTTTTGTACCTAAAAAGTATAGTAGGTATTGCATAATTCTATTTTATAGTCACTGTTTTTTTCTTAACCTTATATGCTTTGAATGATATAGGTACTTCTGCCAAGTAAACCCGAATAAATTCTAAAATTTAAAATTTAATAATTAAAAAACATTAACAAAATCAAAAATGTATCTAAATTAATTTAAATAGAGTTCCGATATATTTTTTTTTATAGAAAGTTGATGAAGAATCTTGTTTTTAAAGTTTTAAATGTAAGATATGGAAAGTGTTCATAATTTTTGACCAAAAAAATAATAACCATATATACGATTAAAATAAACGTACCTGTCCGTGTAAAAATTATTATAATAGTAGGTAGTACTTAATAATTAAATTATAATTAGTAGCATGTACACGTTAGATAACAATATGATATATTATGCCATCATCGTCGTAGCCGCCATTATCGGTTATACTGTTCATGAAGTTTATGACCAGTGAAAACGAAATTAAGTCAAAACAAACCACACGGCTTTAAGCGTTGCGCTAAATATCGCAGTATATATATGTATAATATTATATAGAGACACTTATTTATTTTATGATAATGACGTAATCCCGATTTGCTTATAATTTGCCACGGAGAAATAAATCTGCCTGAGCGCGACACGACACAACACAACACGACCTAAGTCCCAAACCCACGTCGTCCGACGCCACCGTCGGCACCGCAGCGTGGGTCTCCCCCGTTATAAGACTGCAACGTTTTATTTATGATAATTTTCGCTGCTCTTCCGTTGTGCGAGTCATTTATTTAATACATGAACGTATGTAAAGTTTTTATTATTACTTTTTCATCTTCGTCGCGACATGGAACAACAAATTTATTTTCAATATAAATTTTCAATGCATAATAATTAAGACATGACGGCCGCCGCCGCCGCCGACACTGCCAGACCGACGCAGATCACCGACATCTGATTGCGCGACCAATATTATATAAACATAATCCATAAAATGCATATTAAACAATTTACCTGTAGTTTCCGTACGCATTACATTAAAATAATATATACGAATTTATGCTTATCCACGAATATATATTCTTATATATACGAGTATCTATACCTCTCGTTTTTTTTTTATATAATTTGCATTATTTAATTTTTTAATTTTGTATTAGCCATGCAAAAATGTTGATGATCTGTAATGATATAACTGTAACTAAATTGTCTCTGAACAGTGATGAATACATAAGTTAGGTACATTTTAGAATTATTTAGAACAAAGCGTGTTAGCTTAACTTATTTTACTAAATAGGAGATCAGGAGCAATTCAAAGATTATTTATCAAAACTTTTTTAACAGCATCGACCGAAATATATCAAAAAGAAGTTTATTTATCTTTATCCGAAATAGAACGCTAGCTCACTAAACAAGATGCAGGTCGTAGAATACCCATTATTTTTACTCCAACATTACAAAAAATTACATTAAAATTTTTACTATAAACAAGAGCAGTAGATGATTTTATCGATGAAAACAACCCATACTTATTCGCACTGCCATCATATTAAAAAAAAAACTGTAAAAGAGGTTCTGACACAGTACGAAAATTAATTGTCGACAATAGATCAATAATCCTGTAAACCTCGCATAAACTTAACTAAGGAAGCAAGTAGCTACGATCACACAAATTTTTAATTTATTTGATAATGACCTTTATCTACTGCTGTCGTTGTTGCTGCTGCTGCTGCTGCTGCTGCTATATAACACCATGCAGCTGCTGAAAAATGACGAGCTCTAGTGGAGAAGACCAACACTACTGTCGTGAGACCGTTCTACTGGTTTTATAGGGAATTATTTATAAAATATGTTTTTTTCAAAATCTTTTGGGATAAATTGAAAGTGTAAATGATTAATAGAATTATTCGAATTCTGCATAGTTAATTTCTTAAGATTGGTTTCATGATCATAGTTAAGTAATGTAATTTAATACGAATAAATAATAATGTGATGTATTTTTTATTATCATTAACTATTATTATTGTTGTGGATTTACCTTGATTGTGAATTTAATTAAATAATAATGATTAATGAATGATGAATTGATAAAATGTATATGGCACTGTAGCAGTGTAGCCACAACATTACTTAATTGACGTAGTCGAAAAATCAATTTATATTTATAAATTTAATTTTTATTCAAGTTTATTGAGAAAATGAAATTAATTTTCTATTATACGTGCCAAAGGGGGGGGGGGGGGGTCCAGACCCGGAGTCCACCCCCTTGGTTGCGCCACTGAGTGGCGTTGACTCGAGTAATAATTTATCATGTTTATACTGTAAGGCGTTACATGGGTTTCAGTCTGTTAAAAATAAAAATTCTTTAAAAGATTTAACAGGCACAACATTTAAAATATTTAATATCTTACTCAAATTTATGCCTAATAATAATCGTTCCTTAATTACCAAAGAAAATTGCTTATTATTATTCTTGATAAAAATTAAATTGGGGATCACCTATTCAGCTTTAGCTATGTATTTTGGTATACACAGAACCACTGTAGCTAGAGTTTTTTCAGATACTCTTTCAATATTAAGTGTACAAACAAAAGATTTTATTTTTTGGCCAAGTAAAAGAACTGTTCAATAGTGATTGAAAGCCAAAAGCTTTCAAAATAAATTACCCAAATTGTAGGTGTAGGTACATATAATAATAGACTGCACTGAAATAAGAGTTGAGCAACCTTCTACTGCAGAGCAAAGAGTCTATATAATATATTCAGGGTACAAAAGTTGTTATACAATTAAGTTTTTAGTAAGTAAACACCCAGTGGTATGATAAACTTTTTGTCAAAATGTAATGGTGGTAGGTCTAATGATACTTTAATTACCACCGATTGTGGTTTTCTGTCATTACTAGAACCGGGTGATGATATTATAGCTGATAAAGGGTTTCCAGGGGTTATAACAGATTGTGAAAGGCAGAATTCAATTGTGATAATGCCTCCATTTCTTCACAACGGTAGGTTCACTGAGGATGAAGTTCTTGAGACACACATATTGTGTGTTAGCTATATTCGCTAATGTCAGAATTCATATTGAAAGAATATTCGCTAAAATGAAATTTTTGGAATTCTTAATAAAATAACTATTGACCTTTTACTTAATATTGATAATATAGTTCATATGTGTTGTGTTTTAATTAATATGCAATCACCTATAATAAAACAGTGATTGTATTTACATCTTAGAAACGTGAAATAATGCTTATAATATTATATTTTCTTATGAATTAGTTTTTAGGTATAATTAAGATATACAAATGTAAAAATAATAAAAATGTAATACAAACTGATGATATTATACAGAGAATAATATATTAAGAAATTTGAATGAATTAATTGTTTGCTTATTTCTAACAATAGTTTACAACTTCAAAAACTCAGACTTAATATACAAATTAGCAGTCAAAGGACACCACTATTTTGGTTTTTGCTCTTCGTTTAAAAAATAAGCTGGTAAAAATTATATGAAAAATAAAAATTTTTCTACTTTTGGTAAACTATTCAATAACAACGAAATGTCCCAGTCACTCGATAACATGGAATTCGAATGCCAATTTTGTCGTGTTCAACGTTTTTTACACTTTTTTTTTTTCTTAACACCAGATATGATTACTACTGAGGACCGGCCTGTTGTAAGTGAGTAATACCTTTTCTACTGTTTATAAATAAAACGACTAGGAGGTTGAATAATTTTCGATTATTTTTTTATTTTTTATTTTGTTATTCATACGCTTTTTTTGATTAAAGGAACATTCCACATATCAATACATCAATAGCCAATAAATTGTTCTTACGATACTCGGGGTGTCACTCAACAATAACCACTTCAGTTTCGTTTAACCAGCCAGTCATGTAATCATTTTAAATATAATTGATCGTATCATTACTATCATTGTAGAGTTCTGCGGTTCTCGCCAAAGCTTCGCAACCCAATTTTGGATAATTAATTTAAATTGTATGAATCGGTTATTACCGACTCCTGTCTCCTCAACGATCACAGTTAACGTCAAACTATAAATGTTTTAAATATGCACACGTAGTCCATGGGACACATTGGGGGGACTGGAGGTAAATTGGAGTGTCTTAGGTACACATTGGCTCAAAGCATTTGTATTTAAATAGCGATATTATATTGATACTTTGATGTACATAATGCGTGTTATCGACGGCCGATTACGTTTGACGATATAAACGGCGACAAACGTGTCCTGCCTCCTGCGTATAAAATATATAATATTATACACGATTGTATAATCCACATAAATATTATTCCACTCGGTAAATTAACGGACACTGCAGCGACGTGTTATTATTATTACTGCTATTATCTTTCCTTGCGTAGATACTCAGAACAGCGTGTTAGATAAATAATAATAATATAAAATGATTTATCTATGCATTAAAATAATAATACGGTTTTCGCGCGATTGACCGAGCGCAGTCACAGATCGAATCTTAATAGATCCGCCGCCGCCTTTGCGCACTCGTGCCATTGCAATAAATTGGATATTCGCCACAGCAACAACATCGTATTGGCCTATAAATATAAATTATAAATATATGTGTGCATACAAACGAATCGTATAAGAGTCGACACGCGTATCAGAATTCACTTAGGATAGTCGCAAACCATATGAAAAGCAGCACAGAATTATCGGATTTTACACAACGCACGCCTGCTGAGTGGACATAAATTATAATTTGTATAGAAACATAGAATATAATAATATATTTAAGAGACAGATAATATCACTCGTGACACGCATTGACGCAACACTGTTTACGCCTATAATATAATCGCGTAATAATTAAATATTAAATGAAAATGTTTTATTTTATTTGAGAACATATATAGATGAATTTTGAGTTGTGGCAGTCTTGTTCTAGAGGTGCGATATATTGAAGAAAATTTTAGCAACAATTATTATGCAAGTAGAAACTTCTATTATAAATTATCTGATTCTATGAATATTGTTCAAAAAAAATAAGTTAATTTTCAAAAAGCTCCAAATGAAATCGGAAACATAATTTTTATAAAAAGAAGTGACCGAGGTTTTAAATAAATAGCAGATTTTAAATCATTTCTTATAATCTTTAAATTATTTTAAATTTCTTATTATCTCTACTGATAATATATCTATTATCAGTAGGGCTGGGATTTCGATGCATTTTGCATTGTTTTTCAAAGCTTGCTGTGCAATGCTCATCTTGTCACAAATTTGTTTTATGTACATTTGAATGAGAATAAGAAAGTTTATTTTGCATTTTTTAGTTTTTAGGTCATTTTCTTAATTTTTTAGGGCATTTTAGAGTTTTTGGAAACCAAGTGTATGAATTTGAAGATTTTTACACCAACATGATTTTTAAATAAATATAACAGATTATAAGTAGGTACTCCTAATTTGTATTATATTATCGGACAAGGTTTGAGTAACTTTTTATTGTAATTTATACTAAAATTATAAAAAATAAAAAAATTTGTAGATTTATTGGCCTTTTTTTAGGGCATTTTTCGGGGTTTTTGAAGGCATTAAAATCCCAGCCCTAATTATCAGATATTTTGATCTTTTATTTCGATATTTTGAAAAAAAAAATAGTAATAACTTAAAATGGGTAGTGCCATTAATGGGTGGCTTCTTCCGTCAAAAGATTCATATGCAAATTACTCTGTGTACATTTGCTTACTGTTAAAGTTAAGAAAAAAAATGTAAAGTTTAAATAAAAATTAAAATAAAGTTTATTTAGTCAGATGGTTAAAACGTTATCAGTTTATCACCGTGCAAGAATATTGTAATACAAAATAAAAACTGCAGAAAAAATGATTTAAGAATAATTGTGAATCAATATGAGGAAAAAATACAGATAAGTAACTTTAATTATAGGTAGTTACATTAACATGTCTTCTCGATGAATTGATTATAATAGTATGTTCATCGTGTAATTACATTTTTTATCGTTATAATAATATCGTATTTACAGTTTTATATGGGAGATAAAACATGGCAATTTACATGATTCAATATCAATTCAATGCGCAGTATAGTGTGTATAGCCCATTTTAAGTGTGTGTTTATATTATTTATTATAATGTTCTAATCAGATAAACGATAACCAGCATCCAAAGTGGAAACATCCAAACATAGAAAAAGTGTCTTCGAGAAGTAACAAGTTTTCAGTATCACAAGTTAGAGATTTGCATAATATTTCAATTATTCTACAAGTGTTTTTGTTATTAAATTATCACATTAAATGAATCCGTGAATAATATAATAAATTATAACAGTAATTACAGTTAAATCATACACTATTGGGCACGTTCTAAACTAAAATAATATAATAATTAAATATTCACGATTGTCGCGATTAGTACAATTATATTATTATAAATTATAACTCGATGACCTCGATAAATACCAATATACGCATATATATTAAAGGTTTATAGCTCGTGGGCGAGGGTGGTATAGCTTGTAGTGATGGTGCACCACCATAAGCTCAATAAAATTAATTTAAAACAGCAAATTGGTATACAATGTACATAATGGGTAGTAAGAGAATTTATGGTTTTACTAACCAACTTCATTAAAATGTGTATTACATTAAAAATAAATGGCTAAAATTGATGCATATTTAAATATAATAAGTAAGGCTAGGATTTTAAAGCAAATTCTCTTTTTTATATACATATAAGATAGGAATTTAATTTTTATACATATAACGTATATGACGTTTCACGTTATTCTCTTTCCAAATAAACCAATTTATTTTTGTGTAAATGCTTTTTTTGCTTTTTTCTGTTATTTTAGGTACCTATATTATAATATTATGTTTATTATGCTCTAGTAGTAAGAAAAAAAATTAATTTAATTAATAAGAAAATCCAGAGTACGCAGTACGGACTAAATGATTATAAGGTAATGATTACACTAAACAATTGTTTTGAAGAACTAGCAAAAACCCAGTGCTATTTGGAAGAATGCATTTATTAATTATTTATGCACACGTGTGACTTTTTTTTGTCTAATAATAGTACAAACAAATCAAAAATGTAACTTTAATACAAAACTAAGTAAATTAAGAAGTTTTAGTGACTGAAGAAAATTAAAAAAAAATTAACCTTATAAGATTTACTCCTCGTGACCAGACGACTAAATCGACTTTGGAGTACCTACCGAGCGGTTCGTATCTCTATATTCAAGCTAACGTTCTCCCTTCCGCGTAGGAGATAGTGGCTACCGTGTAGTCATTAGATACGTCCGGTAGACAAGATAAGTTACGAGCACGATGAAATTATATTATGAAAAAATAAATAACCAAATAGAATTTGAGAAACCCATGAAATAGAATAACAAAAATAAATACCGACCGAGACGTATGAAGCAAGCTAATGCTGCAGAAGTAGTAGGTAAACGTAATATAATATATACACGAGCGTTATTAATTTCGAGCTTCCGGTCGACATTCATACACACACGCTATCTTTTTTTTTTCTTTTTGGACATTAGAGAAGTCCCCGAGCGTTCCTAATTTACGCACGACGGCGGATTATTTATTCGGTAGTCTTTTCGTGTGACCACGGGTGGCGGTAGCCGCAATGGCCTATATGCGGTCTGTTTTATTTATATTTATTTTAGTTGTATTATGATTATTATTACGATTACTATATGATTTTTTTCGGGAAATTATCTTCACGTATTATAATATTATATAAGCCACGCCGACGACGGTTCGTATTGTCTGCGTGTGTGTGTGACCACCCAGAAAAACGTCAAGACTCGTTATGCGTTACGATACAAATATTGTATTATATTAAAATATCATACGCAAGTATCAACATTTGTACCAATGATACGAGAGGTTACCGGGGGAGACGTGTATAACACCGCAGGTTCGACTTTGCGGTATATAATAATAATATATTAATATGTACTCAACGATAAAAGGTAAAAATAAAGCGGTACCATGATACGCTACAGATCAAAAAGCCGCGATAGCGTGGCCGAGGGACTGTACAAGAATTATAATCATACAATTTGGATATACGTGCCACGAAGTCTTTTCCGACTAAGTTTGACACCGATGAGACCAAGAATAATAATAACATAATATTTGCAAGGCACCGGTATGTTCGTACGTGAAATATATTATAATATCACACACCATATTGTGGAAAACAGAAACGCTCTAGAAATCGCAATCGCCGTTGATATTCACCGTACATATCTATATGTGTCTACCAGACTATTACAGTTATTTTCCTCCATATGCTCTATATGTGGATTAAATAGCCACTATATTTCTCAAACATTCTGACGAAAAAAAATGAAGAGTTCATAACTTTCCGAATTAATTTCCATATGCTGTCAGTTGTGTACTCACGGGAGGGGTCCATGAGGTCTTGACCCTTTCTAAAACAATTTTTAATTACTTTATTATGAAGACGAAGCTAAATAGACTAACAAATAGTAATCTATTTATCGGGACATACATCTAAAATCCAAGAGGGCAAATTGTATCCGACCCGTAGACAAGAATAAAAAAGTAAAAACGATATGATGTTTTTTCTTATTATTATTATTTATTGATATCTAACTCATTTTAACTGAATGGAGGAAGTACTAATTACAACGCTTGAAATACAATTTTAACCACCATCTCGCAGAAAATCTAAACGCCGATGCTATCAATGTTCTCAGTTCCTCAGAGATACAGAACTTTATAATAAAATATAGAAATATGTCCATATAAACGTTGATATACATTTAATGTTGTAAATTTATAATTTTTATCTATTGACTTTTACTGGGTTATTCAATTTTTATGGCCTGCGAACAAGTTACAAATTTTTAACATTTAATATTTATCTTTTTCTTCCCAATAATGCCTATCTGAGCATTAATTCTTCTTTTTTTTAAATATTATTATTTATCCATAGGTACCTATGCTCGTCCACACAAATTTTCGAACTGGGATCCGTTAGGTGGTGACCCTCTCGTAAAACGTATACGTATGGAGGGACTCAAACGATGTTTTCATTATGAAACAAATATTAAAACGTTCGATCGATCACGGGATTAATTTTAGATCACGACCGAAGATTGCGCACCCGAATTTACGCATTAATGTATAATATATATGCATCCATTATCTATGCACGCCAGTCGACCATTGTGAAAAAACCATCGATTTTTCTGTTCAATCACGATGACAAAATTCAATTAAAGAAAAAAAAATAATAATAAACGACTTTATCAATTCGCCCACGTCCGTTTCGTTCCGGGACGTTATTATACACGTCGTAGGTTGAGACGGCCTTGCGCGTGTGAAACATTTATCGATCATATAATCTCCGCAAGCGCTTTTAAATTTCACACATAGTATTTGCTAGAAATATTATGAAGTATACAACTATATAAGTATCATTTAATTGTTCGTCCATCGTCCTAGATCTCTGTATACCATCGAAAAATAGACACATATTCCTAATGACGACTTGGTCTGCGATTACTATATATAGTACCGCGTCACGTCCTGGCGGTATAGGTAGTCCTCTGGAATGTGATGGAAGGTATCCACACAAAATAGATGCACAGATATCATACTTAGAAAATTATTGATTAATTGACGGATAATTAATTTGAAAATAGATACTCGTATTATAAACATTGTATGACGTATAACCATCTGTTTTCGAATCGATTTAACATACGGAGATACGTAATCCAAGTAAATATAGTGATGGTTTGAACGAAGTACAATTCAGTGGTTGTTTAATTAACGATAACCGTCCCTACCAATGATTGCCAGCCACTGTCGAAAAATCATAATATTCTGTAGTGATTTATTATTATTATTATTACTGTTGTATAATATTGTGTATGTACCTGGTCGCGCGCTGTGCCGACCGGCCGATAAGACGATTATTTTATTTTTGTCTACGTCGTCGCTATGCTTCGACCTGTCGATACGGGCCGACCGCTGCGACAACGCAGAGACCGGTATATTTTGTATTATTTTGTATTTTCAGTTGTACGACACCGCTCTCCAAGTTTCGGCGCGTGTCAGTAAATAAATATGTTTTTTTCGCATTTAATCATTTTATTCCACTTTATTTTCCTTAATTAACCACGCTCGCCATCAATTCAAAGAAGTGTAAGGCAGTGTGCAGTTACAAAGCAAAACGGACAGCCAGGTCATAGCACTTGACCTAGGTATATTTTATTTTATTACATTACTAGCTGCCATCAGAAACTCGCTGTCCTGAAACTTGGGGGGCCATGAAACTCGCTGTGAGTGGGTGATGGAGGCTGAAGACGATAATGTCGTTGTAATTTATTTTTTAACAAATAAGTCGTTCCTGTTGTAATAGTTGGTTAAAAAACAAAAATTTGTGGAACTGATAAGGATTTTTGATAAGGTTTGGTCTAGTTCCTAAGGCAGAACGTTTAAATTTCGAGTTTAAGAGTCTAGATATCTCACTTTGCCCATAAAGTGAATTTAAAATTGTTGAAGTGTCTAGCAAGTAAGTCAACACAGATAAACATCGATTAACTTTCGAGTAAGGCGCTCATATTTGAAATCCGAATTTGTCAGATCGCGTACAAAGTGCTACAGCAATTCAAGTATGCAGACAGGGTGGTAAGTGTGATTAATATTTATAGTGTGTAGGTAGGTACTTTAGTTGTAACATTATAGCCAAATATTGTATAACCGGGGGTAGTCTTACTAAATTTATATTGTGTTAGGTGAATTCATACACATAACTCGCCTGTAGAATTGTATGACCAAAAAATTGTTTTCTTGAAGTCACTACCACAGTACCACACTGTACAGGCTTATTCATACAGTTAAAAAATTGTTTTCGTTATCCCATATCCGATATTCGAAAATCACCTAGAAAAATTTTTAAAATTATTTTGACATAGCCTAAACGACTGACAAAATAATAAAAAAAACAGGAAAGTGGGTATCGCTCTTCTGTACATTAGGTGGTGGGGTGGACCTCTGACTAAAGTAGGTTAGTTTTGAATGCAATGATAGGTATCATTGTATACGAAAAACGATTCTGAACGGAGATGATTTGTCAGTCTAGGATATATTATATTTAAATATTGTCATATTATATTCCATTTTGAAACAAATATTTTATTTTTCAATTAGGACGCATTTTGCATAAGGCATGGTTAATCAATTTTTCCAAAAACATTGCATATAGGTAGTTATCATAATTCATAATACCTTATATTATCATAGATATACATATACCTGGTTTGAGGATAAATCGTTATCACTACACGATTTCATAAAAATTTAAAACTCAAACACTAAAAACATTTTCCTATAATGACGCTTCGAGTTTATTCTATAGCTACCTGAAGAAAAACTTATGGAAAACTTAGTGTTGTATTCTTAATCATTAATTACGAACACAAACATTTTTATGATTTTTCAAACTTAAAAACAATTTACAAATATTCTTGGTTTTGACGAATTTTTGTCAATATTTGAAATTCAAATGCTAATAAAAACTTAATTTGAATTTCCAGATAACACTGACATAAACATTTGGTGAAAATTTCAAGTATTTACAGTGATTAGATTTGAATTACAACCATATAAAAAAAATCGATTTGGTCGAAAACTGGTTTTGCGTAAAAATTCCCGTTTTTCTGTCATTTTTCTCGATTGTTTTTAAAACTGTTGGAAAATGTTAACTTTTAACCCCTATAACGCACCAAGGATATTCACTTTTACATCGGAAACGGAATTATTTGGGGGTGCCAAAGTTTGAAATTGAAGCATTATTTCGAAAAAACACACACATCATTGTAAAATCAATACATTCATCACTTAATGTTTGAGTAATTTTTTGTAATTCTTATACTGTAGTAGTAATCTTATAATCATATATATATATTGTATGTCTGGAAAAGAATAATCATGTATGAGATGGTCATTCAAAAACATCACAAATGCATTGGTGCCTATGATTTATTTTTATTGATATATATATATAATAAAACAATAACAGTAGGTAGATGACTACAAACAATGTATTAAGTATTGTGTTAAAAGTTAATTGAAGTAGAAACAATTACATAAACAACAATTCACAGTAGTTGTGTGATAGAGATAAAATCTGTCATGTAAAATCTTACCTAGCATTACATTTAATGTTACATATTTAATTGTGTTCGAAATGTATTCATACAGATGGAAATAATATATAAAAAAATGCTAATTTTTCCTGATTTTCAAGCAAATGCTGTTAAGCGTGAATTATTTAATATTTATTGACTCTGTTATTAATAAAACTTACAAAGTATAAAATGATAATGTTACTAAGTATTAAAAAAAAACATATTAATTAACAGATATTATTTAAATTATATTATTTTTATTTGTACTATTGATATTATTGTTATCATTATTTTTATTATTATTATTATTATTATTACATTCTATAAATATATTCGTCCGACGTCATACACGCGGATATCGGCGCTCCCCAACACTGACATTGCCGACGTATAGAGACCGTGAGACACATTATTTTAAATCACGCGGCGCGTACAAGAAATAATTGGTAAACGAACGCGACCCGACTGTATATCACCGCCGCCACCGTCACTACCACTAACCACAGTGGCAGCCAACTATATCTGCAAACTCAGTACACGCACGCGTACTCGTGTATAAGTACGTGCACGCGCACGTGTAAGTGTACGGTACGAGAAATCCGACAGACTCGACTTTCCCACGGGCTTCTATAATACACTACACAGATTCGACGCATTGTTTTTTCTACAATTTTTATTTTTATTATTATTATTATTTATTTATTTCCACATTCTCTCTTTCGATCACATATACAGACACACTCGCACGAGAACTCACGCACACACATAATGATCCAGTTCTGTCTGGAGACGCGTTGTACGACGTATTATACCGTTTTGCGTGTGTGCGTGCGTGAACTTCACTAATAAGGACAGCGCGGACCGCGTTGTCGGCGACACGTCATGTGTTAAGTCCGCTCAGTCTGTCCGTCAAACGAACCGCGATGACAGTAGAGCGGGCAAACCCTATATCATCGCTACGAAGTGCAAATGAAAAAGAATGGTTTTATATATTTATTTTAATGTTTTGAGTGGACGTAGAGTAACACCCCACTGTGCAATGGAATATTTTTGCGATGTTTTTACAATATTAATTCATAACTTGTAATGTTACACTTTAAGTTACATTTGTGTGATTGTAATGTGCATGGAACTGCTTATGTCCCGAGAAAGTAACTTCATTCGTAATATGAATACAATACTTTATCCCAATGTTCCATGCATATTACTGTATATCATTCTATACAAGTAATCTGGTAATATTCCAAGCACGTTACAAATAACATCCATTGATTGTTACCAAATAACATTCAATGATTGTTCCCAAAAAACATTCAATAAACGTTATCAAATAATTTTAAACCTTTTCAATATTGTATTCTAAATATATTTTAGAATATTAATATAAATGAAACATTACAATAATACCTACATAATTCATAGCTTATTCTTTTAAGGTATCATAATATTATTTTTATACTTTTATCAAATATGAAAAGGAATACACATTTTATTTAAAATTAAAAAACAAATTAATATAACCAAGTGTTTTATTTGACTTCAAAACAATTTTTTTTTTATTAAATATACAATTCTATAATTTTATGTTATACATAAAAAAAATATGAATTAATTAACGTCTATGTGGCACAAAGGTAATTTAACTAAAATGTTAATTAACTTAAAATAATTTTTATAATATTATAGCAAACTTAATATTTTATAAAACATTTACATTTAAAATAATACAAATTAATAACATATTTATACATAGGTATTGCAATACATAATATATAAAATAATATAAAATATATTTAATCCAAATTGATTAGATATGTACCTACATTATATTCATTAAATATTTACATTCCTTAATTCTAATAAACACAAAACAATAATTAATAATTTCAATAAATATAATTAATTTATCATGAGGAGTTTATCAAATATTTTAAATCACATTAAAAATTTTGTTTTAATTATTGTGGTATATCTAAATTATGACAAAGAGTGATAACTACTGCTTTATCCCCTGATATTTGAATATAAAAACACTTACATTTAAAATCATTTAGTTGGATAAGATGAGGTGTACTTAAAAATTGAAGATTTATGATATATGAGCCAATATCTTTGGATGAAAAATTAAGTAGATTAAAAAAAGATGAAAAGCTGGTAAAATATAAACAAGGGAAAATATTCATAAGAATTATTATATTTCATTAAACCTGGTTGAGTTTTGTCCAAACAATCCACTGAATTTAATTTGTATACCGAAGTGGTATTGGGCTAATTTGAGTTTGTTGAGGTAATGCACTGCTACTCTAAGTTTACAACAAAAATACTATTTTAAATAGATGACTAATGAAATTTATGGTAAAAATTAAATGAAACATGAATTATATTTTTATCATCACATACCTATAATAGCTTAAAATGCAATGTTAATTAAATAACATACCTACCTGAACCTAATACTTAAATAATTTAGGGTTAAATCAGAATGAGTTAAACATTTAAAAAAAAATGAATAGGTAGGTACCTAGGTAACTAAAAATAATTGATTTAGAAATTCTAAGGAAATTCTATTACAAAAAATGTTAGTATTTATGAATGTTAAGAATTATTTTTTAAAAATTAAAATTTTTAATCTTTTATTAGCTGTTATTATTTAAGTAACTAAAAATGATGTTAAATTTATTTACCTCAGATATGTTAAAACTGCGAGATATTGCCATATTCAACGATACATTCTCTGAGCTCGTGGAAGGACTTAAATTGATATTATTTAATTCAGTAAACTGAGGCTCAGAAATGTTATTAACAACAGTTTGTTCTGGCATACCAATTTGTGGACCTTTATTTATTTTTTTCTGTTGAATAATGTTAATACCTATAATTAAAAATAAAATAAGTAAGGTATTAGGTAAAAAAAATTAATGAATTGTTTACCTTCATCACTGGAAGTATCAGAATCTCCACACATCATTGATGATGACTGACCAATGACCATACAATCTTTTGTTTTTATTTTTTTATTTAAATGTTGCTGTTCAATTTCGGATGCTGATTCTTCAGTTAATGCACCATGCCTATACCACGCTTTACCAAAATCACCTACAAATTGTTTATGTAAATATAGTAAATTTAGGTAGGTATCTATGCTAGCCTTTTTTTTGTAGGTTTATTTTCATTAATACTTTAAAATTTTAGGTATATAATAGATACATACTATACTCTTTTCCATTTTCAAATAATTTTATTCTGTAAGTATTCCAATCATCTAATGGTTCCATAGCCTCTTTTAGTATATCACTTGTAACATGTAATGTAGCAGGTGGCCACATACATTTTACTATTGCATTGCCATGTCCATCAACAGTTTTTAAAACCCAATTAGTTGGTATGACACTATACTCCTGACTGTCAGGAAATGTAGCTATCACCCAACGTTTTTTGGTTAGTGTCTATGAAAATGTATGGAAAATGAATAATTATTAATTAATTATAAATATTTATGTGTGTACCTATCTATAAACAGTATTGGGGAAGTTACTGTTTTTTAATAATTAAATTACATTACTAATTCCTCATCAAAATTGTAACTAAATTATTTTTAAGTTACATTTATTTTGAGTTTAAAAAGTAACTCAATTACAATAAAAGTTACTTTTTTTTAAAAAATATCACTGGAGCTTAATAACCATGTGTTCAATACGACAATACATAAACTAAAATATATTAAATAATGACAACCAACAATATGAAATTATTAACAAATACTCATTTTGCTACACATTTAGTTATTTCTTCACACTTTCAAATTTATTTTTTTTTAAAGTGCATATTCAAAATTACAATCACTAATTTTAGATCGCGTTTTAGTGCATAGGTTATACCTAGTATATTAAAGTCTTAAACCAAATAAAGTAATGAATAATTAAGTAATAATTACTTCAAAAAAGTAACTTAAATCACATATAAATTACTTACAATAAAATGCAATTAAATTACCAGAAAATTAATTAAAAAGTAATTTAGTTATAGTAACTTGTAACTTAAGTTAAGTTACTTCCCAACACTGTCTATAAACCTACCTATTTAATAAAGTTACAAGTTTACAACCATTTATACGAAAGAAAAAAAATTATATTACTTACTTTTTGATGACCACATTGAGACTAAAATGCAAAATAGGTGTATAATTATTAATTGCCTTTCTATTAATTGCAGAAGTTGAGTATTCACAGCTATTTTGGTAATCCATTTCTTTCCGTATAGACGTGAAGTATAGGTAAAATGAAAATAACCAGAATGAAAGAGAAAAACAATAACTGAACAATTTCAAACAAGAGAAACTCGGAAAAAAACAAATGAAAACTTAAACGGTCACAATGTCACATGGGTTATGATTACGAATTTTATGTTTATAATAATATGTAGTGTAATATTACTTTCATAATATCCGCCGGACTGCCGCACACTAGTACACTACACAATGCGCTGTTTGCGCCGTCGCCCGTCCGTTGCGCGTCATGTGGGTTCAGCTTTCCCGAAATCGGAAATAGAAATACAATGCTATATTGCTTATAACAATGAGATAAAACTATTTGGGTATATTTTTAAAATTATTAATAAAGTAATAATAATATTATAATTGCATGTTAACGCGTAAACAAGATTATTTCAATACAATAATAAATGAACATTTCACGAATGTTCATTTGTAGCATTACATGCGTATGACGCTTAAAATATTTAAATAATGTTACTTTATGATATATTAGATATTATTTTTATGGAATAATTTTACAATATTGCATTATTGATACTTCGTAATATTTTTATGTGATCGAAACTTAACATAGCTGCAACGATTTGTAACTTAGATTGCACAGTGGGACGCGAACCACCGATGCGACAATATTCTAAACGAGGCATAAGAATTATATACATTGTACACAACATATCAAATAATGCTTTAAGCATAAAAGTTAGTTGATAAATGATACTTGAGAGTCATATATCTACTTATCATTCTGTAGTTCGTTTAGGAACCTATACTCAACTTCACTCTCTTTGAAACACTTTCTATACAATCACACAAACCGGAAAATACTGGAAATTAATATATAAAATTAAGAACACGTGACCACGGAACCAGACAGTTTTCCACCCAATCGCCTATTTAGCCATTGGCCTTTATATGCAAGGTACATAAAATATTAATGTACCTACTTTGGTATCATGCATAATATATAAGAAATATTACAATTAGAACTATTAATTAGGTTAAGTAAATAATCATAGGTAACTGGTAAAATACCAAAACAATTAAGTAATGGCATAATACAATAACAAATAAGTATAATTTTAAGCTTAGACAGTCAGTATAATATGTAACTAGGTTAAACTCAATATCGATATTACTGATAGTGTTTCGATTGTAAAATTTATATTTAAGGAATATGTGAAGACAGAAAAGTGGTCAGTTGGCGGTAGTAGTGTGACTCGATTACTACTGACCACCAGTGTCAGAGCCAGGTGATCGTGTGACTCAATCGCCACTGGAGGTCAGAGTGTTCAATAAAAGTGCTTATAATTAATTTGTTAGTTTATTTGTGTACGTCGGTGATCGGCGTATACGACACTACTTATTAATTTTAATTTTAATAAAAATTGTGTATACTGCAACATTATTTTAAATCTATAATCAAAATGTATTTAATAAAGTCAATATTCAGGACAAACAAAAAATGTTTATATTATAATATAATATCTCCTTCATAATATGCTGAAATGGGGGGGGGGGGGGGTTAGGCCAACATTTTGTCAGGTGGTTAAATTTAAAATGTGATTTTATTTGAATATAGTTTTTTTAAAATTAATTTAGCCCTCCCCCCAAAAATTTCTATGAATTTCCGCCTATGATCTCCTTTGATTTTTTAATGTAAAACGTTTCAAAAATATATAAATAAATTCAATACACAGTGGTACTGTTAAACATTTCCATGTTCACAGTATATATAGGTATTGCTTTTATTGGATAACATAACATATTTATACATAATATAGGTAGTAGTTACTAGTTACATGCCTATAGTTAACGTTGTAACGACAATTCAATACACGAGGCGCACGCCGTCGTTGATACGACGACAGTTGTCGTACCACGACCTATGTAAGTATTTACACGACGACTCAGGAAAAATCGTTATTCATAAATCGTAAGTCGTTCGTTTGTATATATTATATTAAGAAAGAATGATAGAGACCACAAATACGGGATAAACGTCGCACTGAGCACACTATACAGTGCACTGTACAGTAATAATATGTATATTTAAGTAAAATATATTTTGCTGTATATTTATACTCTCATATGTGGTGTGTAACCCTCTCGAGCTGCACATATGATATTGTATTATATTGTATAGGTTTATACATTTGTAACTATCCTATGAGCGCGACTGCCGTTATCACACGACGCGGCCGATGCTCATTAGCGTCGGTCGATAAGCATCTGACGACGTCGTTATGCCGTGCGAAATATAGGAGGTGAATTGTATTGTAAGTTGGTGAGAAATCAAACGCATAGGAAACTAGTTATTACAATAAAAAAAAATTATTTATACCCGTTTCAGAACCCCAAACCGATGGTGGAGCGAGTCTTAAAAAGGTTACCAGACGAAATTGCCGGAAATGAAACTGTTTAACACAACATTTTGAATGCATGCACAATATGCAGGATAAGATAAAAATAAATGAATCACTTATAGAACAAATATAAGTTAACCAATTTTCAGTATTAATAAAATTACAATATATGCATTGATTGCATTGAAATCACTTCCCTATAAAGCTCGCGCGTTCGTGTCATAAAGTTTGTATATGAAAGGTTTATTATGACTTTAGTAAATCCAATGATACATAATATGAGCTTCGAATTTAAGCAACCAACATATTATAAGCAATTTAAGAAAAAAATTTTATGTACAACAACCACCTCAGATTAATTTACTCCAAGTGATAAAACTAATAATTAAATAAAAATTTTAGAACCTTTGGTGTATAAGGCCGACACAGTGAGTGATGATGGAAATTACAACGTGTGATAAAAACAAACACGTAAAGTGATACGAGAATTGAACCTCCAAAGAAAAATAAGAATAATTTCCAAGTACAATAACAATATTCACTACAGACGGTGTGTCATCGATGAGTGCCTAACCAGTCATTTCCCAGAAATCAGCAGCGGCGAATCGTCATCGAACGAAAGACGCATTTTTTAATATTATTTTTTTTATTATTCTCCGGCAGGTGATCTTTATTCGATCGCGTCCACTTGTCTGCCACGGCAGACCGTTTACGGCAAAGCTATAATTGTTGATGGGTAGAAGGGGTGTGAGTGATAGAGAGTGAAGAAAAAACGGCACATACCGTCCGTATTTGGGGAGGACCGGTGCGCGGGAATGCAGCTAAACGATTCCGCGTTCGGACCGGTCACGTGTACGCGCTCATATCGTACCGACATGACGACGGCCATTTCATCCGCAAAGGTCATCCGCGGCCTCAAGGTCTTCCTCGAGAGTTCTTTAATCATAAGTTCAATAAGACTACAATGATCCAAGCAGAAGTAATTATTCAAATGTATAAAGGCGAGTGACTAGGAATACCGGAAAAAGTACACGAAAAAAAGATCTGATTTAATTTTTTTTGGAAAAAAAGTCCGACCAGAAAATTATTATAAGGGAAAAAAATCTATTTAATACAATCTACAGAAATATAATGTAAGATAGATAAAAAAAACCATGTGTATTAGAAGGTACGGTAATAAAGATAGCACAATTAATCAGTAAGCACATCAGAAGCACAACCTATTATGATGGTAAGTTTTCGTAAAGTCCAGAAAACTTTCTGCGGTTATATGTTTTTCGAATAAAAAAATATGATGTTTTAGTAACTGCGGTTTACTGTTTTCTTAAAAAAAAAAATAATAATAATAACAGTGCTTACAGAGACTTTTTTAACGTAATTCTTAAAGAATGTGACAATCGAGAATTTTGCCCAGATCTATAAATTATAAATTTAAATTTTGAACAAGCTACTATAAATGCCGCACAGTGTGTTCTCGGCGAACACGTGTGTATACAAAGGTTTATTTTAATAATTTATCTCAAAATACGCGTATCACAAGATACAAGAAGTTGTATTACAACATAAATATAAAACGGATGATACATAAGATACTTTACGACGGAATGAATTATTTAAAGACAGTTTATACAGAAAAAGCTACAGAGGTTCTTGATTATTTGGATTCCACACACGTCAATGGTACATATATGTAGAAAGTCAGAAAAATAATACGTTCACGAGGCAACGACAAATGGTCAACATTGTAAAAACAATATTTGCGATAGTTGTAACAACCGTTTTACGCATTTTGGTCGGACACGCGCACCCAGCCATCTGGATGTTAATAACTAAAATGCGTGAAGAGTTACGAGTAGACAGAGCTAAAATAGCGTTACAAGAATTGGGTGCAGAGTTCCAACACCAAAAAAACGAAAGTTTGGTAAGACCGGTGAATGTTTAAAAACCTTATGTTTTAGAGTGGTTCATTGATGAAATATTGGTGAAAGAATTTTTAATTAATATTGACCATTGTATTTGAAAATGAAATAAATATATTTATATTTTATATTATTAATAACAAATTTTATTAGTAGGTATTTTAGTATTATAAATTTTAAATTCAATAATCAATAAATCAAACCGGACTTTTTATCGGTATAATAATTTTCTGGTCGGGAATTTTTTCCAAAAAAAATTAAATCGGACTCTTTCTCTGTGTACTTTTTTCCACCGAACTTTTTTCCGACTCTCGAGCGACCAGTGTACCAAAAACTCTAAAAATCTCAAATATATAAATATGAGTGCATTTATTAATTATTCTAGTCTAAGTTGTAGTTACATTTTGTTACTTATATCACAGTTTTAAATTATCCCGTTTGCATATGTGTAAATAAATTAATTTATGGCCGCCTGGCACGTTTGGACTCTCGAGTGATAAGGTAAAACATATAACCTAATTACGCTCCGTGTAAACTTGAGGAACACGGCGCAAGAGAATGCCTGCGAAATCGGCGCCAGTAATAAAACGTACATACCGGGTATAGGGTACCTATGCGTGGTATTCGCTCTTCAGATTATTCGCATTTCTATTGTTTTCGCCGGAGATTTAAAATACCAGAACGTATAGAGTATAGCCTATAGGTAGTGACGGTCGTAGAAAGAGCAGTACCTACCTCCAGGGTATACCACAAGACAACCGTCGTAATAGAGTTGACAATTGACGACGCGATCATCGCATTCGATCGATCGTGCCACCAGGCATTTCAATATACCGTTTGCAATTCGACCCATATCTCCGCATCCTCACTCCTACCCTACACAACCCAATTATCGCGTCAACAGCAACAGCATCCATTTGTCGGAGACTCACGTTTCATCTAATCATCGCACGAATGCCTTTACTCCGACCAGTTTAGGAATGCGGCACGTGCCCGTTATGTAAGCAACATTTTTCAAAGTGCATCAGAAACAGAAACCTAGGAAAGTTAATTATGCATAAGTAAACTATATCACTGTGCAGTGTGTATAAAATTGGCATTGGTCTAAATCAGGGACGTACTCGCAGGGGATGAGGGTATGGTATCTAGAGATATGGTTGCTGTAAATTTACCAGGTAAATTTTCACCGGTAAAAAAATTTACCGTAAATTTTACCAATTTTTTTTACCGACAAATTATTTTTTACGAAAAACAATGGTGTGGCCCCATCTAGTCAAACGAAATTAAAAACACAGTCTAAATTGTAAAGAGATATCTTTGTTATCAACTGATGGTAGTACAATAATTAATGTACTGATCATATTTTCTATTTTTCTTGACACTATATATAGTGTATATGGTCGAACGTTAATCATTTATCAACTATCGTGCGTAAGTATTGTTATCATTATTTGTTATTTCTATTTTAAGACGTATTTCGAGTTTCTACTCTAAACTGTCGTGTAATAACAAAGATATTTTTACCAAAAGCCGCCATTCCCCACTTCGGGGCACAGCAGAAACCTACGGGTGCCCCAATAGAAATTCTGCAAAAAACTCTCACCCACGTGTAAAACCAACCTACAGTTCCATCAGAACCTACAATACTACCCCCTTCCCAATGGCCTTAGTTGCCACGGGATAATTAAAAAAAATAAAATAAAATTTTTACCAAAAAATTTAAATTATTCATTAATTGTAATATGAATACATTATATATTATATTATAATATATTATTATATTCATATTTCATAAAATATACCAATTACTATAATGTCTAATACAGAAAAATAGATATTTTAGATACATTTTTTAAATTTGTAGTTAATTATTATTGTTAATATTAAAAAGAACTAGATATAACAAGTATATTATATACAACATTAGTACCTAATACAAATCATATTTACTAATGTCTTAATAGTAAAAAATAACAATGGCTCTAAGATTTAGCCATTTTACCGTTTTCACCACATTATTGGAAAATTTACCGATATTTTTTTACGTAAATTCTCCATCTCTAATCGTATCGCAATATATAATAAGGCAATGAAAGTATATTATTAATGGCTATATATCGTGATCTGAGAGAAGTCAAACATTTATACCTCCCCCCCCTTTAAAAAAAACTGAGCACACCACTGCAAAATACATTTTGAAGAGAAAAGAATAGCATTAATTGTATCACG
Source organism: Diuraphis noxia (assembly GCF_037042655.1). Classification (NCBI taxonomy): domain Eukaryota; kingdom Metazoa; phylum Arthropoda; class Insecta; order Hemiptera; family Aphididae; genus Diuraphis; species Diuraphis noxia. Next base: position 17,796,681 of record NW_028301714.1, on the reverse strand, counting down.
CCGATAATCACTCTTGTTTTTATTATCACGGTAAATCACACAATACATATATATATATATATATATATATATATACACGCATACACGACATAATGTATAATAATATGTAACATGCACATACATATACCTAACATGTTCACAGGTCGTGCGATGGAGTTTACCTTGTGTCGGACAGCAACATTTTGACAGACAGTGTAAAGGTCGCATACCCGTATTTGTCTACACACACTGAAACATCACTATAATGCGTGTGTGCATGTATAAACGGTCTTAAAAGTTTCACCACTTAGTTTTCTTGGATTTTCGCAATAGGTACCAATCGGATCGTTATCGGTACACGACTCGTTTTCTCCGTCTCCGTCGTCGTCGTCTGTGCATTATATTATGATAATATAATTATTATTATTCTCAACGCCGTAATCAATTTCCAGTGGTCGAAAAAATAAAATAAACGAATGAGCGACGAAAACTATCGTCGCCGTCGCTCACCATGACGTCGTGTTGTCTATGCGTGTAGAGAGAATATGATGTGGTAACGTGTGCATATAGCGAAACGGATTTTGGAAAAATAAATATAAACGACGACGACAACGCCTTGTAAGTTTCATAATTTTCGTCCCATTATTCACGGACGGAAGAAAAAAACGGGTTTCTCCTCGTCCTGTATGTTACAACTGTATGTACGAAGCAGAAGAATGATCACATCATTTTATGGCTCGTATAGTCCGTCCGCGACTGGGGGAAACTTTTGTGGTATTCCTCCCGGAGAAGAAGAGTAGTACTGAACGTGCGTCGCCCCAAAAATTATGGCCAATGAATTATTCATTTCCCGACACGAACAAAAATAATATTCCACATAATACACGCCGTCCATCATCCCGTATCGCGTGTAGGTATACATAAATATTGTATTATAAACACTACGCGGTGCGCGCGCCCGTGTGTACGCGTCGGCCCACGAGTGACTACCGTGTGCGACAAATAGTCCACCGACAACTGTGGTGACACCTCGGTCGGGCCGCCCGCCTTTCAACGGACGCGGACGTCCAACGGTGCGTCGTCACGCGCTCACAACGACACAAGAGTTGCACCGCACAAAAAACCGCTCACACACAAATCAGTTTGATGTGTCATTACACATTATATTATATATTTTCTATTTTACTTATCGTATGAAATAATATGTTAATGCGCGCGCACTCACACAACCATGGCACACACACGGATATAGTTATTACTGTATATACCCACGATCCGCGATCCTCGTCGACAACGACGACGATGTATATGCTATAATAAATGCCGGCGGGCCGAAAACGAATAAATAAATATTTCGATAACATCTCTTCGCTCCCACAGGCGTAATATAATATATATGAGTAGGATATAAAACACAGTTCTAAAACCTTCACCTCCTCCGCCGCTGCCACCTCTTCAACAGGGTTGTATGATCGTCTTTTTTCTGGTTAGCAATGGTAGACTTCTGATTGGTTAGTCCTGATTGGTTGTAATAGAAGGGTAGTATTGAATGACATGTTTTTAAGTCTAAATGTCGATAAAACCATTATATGAAAATATCTAAATGCATTTATTGTTATTTCTATTAAAATAGACGAGCATAAAACACTGTTGAAGAGGTAGCGGCGGAGGAGGTGGAGGTTTTAGAACTGTGTTTTATATACTACTCATATATCTGCACTGAAGAGGCAGAAGCTGATATGTGCAAAATCATAACTTTTCAGGAGAACGTTTTAAAAAATAAATCGTTTGCGTGAGCTACTAAAAGAGTAATATTGTCACCTTGATTTAAATAATAAAACTATTTTGATTGTTTAAATTAAAAGCAAATATAATTGTGAATAATTTGTGACCAGGTAAATCAATTTATTAATTTAAATACCTTTAATAATTTTAACAAAACACTTTATATATAGTACTTACCTAGTATTGCCACAAAAATAAAGACTATGAATGTTCACATTATCATAATTTGTCAATTGTCTTAATTATAAAAAAAAAATCATTAAATAAATCATAATTATTTTTCGCATAGTTTTCAAACATTTTTTAGATCCAAAATGCGAAATGGAGCTTCTTTATTTAATGTATACTTAAATTGAATGATGCCAAATGTTTTGTCATATCTTATCTATGTCATTTTTAACCAATTTATCTTTTCTTTATCAGTATCAAGAGCCCGTTTTACTAATGGTCCAGATAATAACGAGGAAAATTATTTGATTTCTATTTGTTCCATTTCTATTACTTTCAATGGTATTTTTCCTCGTACATTTCTGACAAAATTATACCAATCATTTGGTATTGATATTGTTGACTCTGATTGTTTTTTACAACGTTCGATTCTGGAATGATCACTATCGCATTCTAGATGTGTGTGTCCTTGGCACCAACAATTTCTGATCTACAATTTGAAGAGAAGGATGATTTTGAAGAGCAAACATAAACAGTAATGCAACGTTTATATTACGATTTTGACCGGAACAAGTGTCCGAATAAGTAATAAGGTGAGTGATATTGTTATCAATTTTGCCTTGAATAAATTTGTATAAAATAGATGCTACTTCAATTGATCCTCTTCCTGCTATGGCTTCATGCCACATATAACAGTAAAATTCAATTTTACTCAAGTCTCTAATGGTTTCATTATATGTCCAGAGTTGACGTTTGTAAAAAACAATATTGGTTTTTAAGTCAGGAGTAGGCAAACACTGTTGTAAGTCGAAAACAATAACTTTTAAAGATGGAGTAGTAGTCAATAATACTTTGTCTTCTTTTTTTGAATTGTAGGCCAATTCAACCATGTTAATATGGTCTTGGTTTTTCTGATTTAAAATTTGTAATTCTTCATCAAATACATGTTTTGATTTTGAAAATTGTTATGTTACATTCAACTAAGTATTATTAAACATTTTTTTTATCGTTTTTAAGAGAAAAAATATTGTAAATAAAATAGTAAATCATTCAAACAAAATATGTTATGCCTAACGATAAGTAAGTATTAGCATTAAAATATTTGGCTTTCAAACACAAAATATAATATTATGTTCAAGACATTGTTAAAATAATTTACCAAAATTTCAAATACTTAATTCAAAAAGCATTTTAAATGTATTCTAAATACTATAAAAGTATTTAAATACATTTACTCAAATAATTTACAAGACTGAAGAAATTTAGAATTACAGTTAAACTTAAATTTAATATAAGTAATATTAAAACTTGTTATGCATAGATCATTTCAGAATTCTAGATTAGTTTACCTGTATTTCGATTTTGTATCGTACATCGACGCATCGTATCTAGTACGTGGATTCATAATTAAATAATATGACGAATTTAAAAAGAGTAGGTACGTTGACGTACATCATCGCAACGGATGACAACGTACTTATTATTATAGGAAAGCCTTTACATTAGAAACAACAATTGATAGAAATTATGACGGACCAAATTTATCGTATAACATGTCAAAGAAAGCAAGTTGAGCAAAAATGCAAAATGCTGGAATTTGTAAAGATCCCAAAACCGAATTATTGTCGGTTAGATTAGGTTAGGGTTAGATTAGATACGTATTATGTATAGTTAGTTAATTAATTAGTTATACATACTTAGAATCCAACAAAATCTTTAAAATATGTTTGCATACTATTTCATTAAACCTATCACATAAATAGGTAGTAATTACCTATCTGCCAAATGCTTAAGAATATAATTAATTGGTAGAACCAAAGAAATTACTTCTGCTGCGACCTGTTTGTTATATTATTATGAAACGACTTCGTTTTACAAATAGCGTGTATTTAATGTTCATCAAGGTTGATTAATGAAAAAATTCATTAAATTAATCACTATGGTTCACTAGGTATTTGTATAAGAAATTAATGAAATGCCAAAGGTTAGGACGAATTACTTGCCCTCCAAGAATTTTAAATTTGTTTTCCAAAGCATTATCTGTAACACTTTTGCTTGATATCAGCTCCTGAAAAATTATGCCTTATTTTAATCCTTTTAAAAATGGCCAAATAGTATCGAAATCAAAGCTACAGTTTTTTGAGAGAAGAACTACTTGAAATTTTTTAAGAAAATTGCCACAACTAATATACTTGTTAGTTGATGAAATTAAAAATTTTACATTAAACATAAATTCAATATGATATGCAAGAATCAATAGTAAAGAAAAATAAAAGGAGGAAAACGATTTTGATATTAATCAACATCAATGCAACGATCAAAAAAATTAACGTTGTTTTAAATGCACATTTTGATGGTTAAATATTTTAGCACAATACAAACTGTATTCAAATGCATATTATAATTTATAGATATCTTATAAGTATGTGTTGAGCTTCTCTTCAACTCAAGTTGTATGCGAAAGAATTTTTTCTATGTTAAAGTACATAAAAACAAATTCAAGGAACCGTATAATTGACGAATATTTGATGATAACGCATCTAAATAACGACACGTTAGATGATATTCAAACAAAATACATCATTATGGAAGTTGCAAACCAGTCAGTTAATTTAATTAAAATGTGTTATATTGTAAACTTTAAATAATCAAATGTATTATGATTTTGTATATTAAGTATTTATAATAATAATATTACTGGTTTCTTACAATTTACTTTCGATTTTATTTTATTTTTTATTAGTTTGACTACCTAAAAATACTTTTTCCTTGTAATTAATTATTATAATTTTGAAGGCTCTGTTACTGACTGATTTTCCGGGACCTTTAAAAATGCTAGTCCAGTCCTGACTAACACAAATAGCCATATTATAATATGATATCGCATCAGTGGCGTCGGAGGTTGATGATTTATCGTCGACGCGTTCATTACGACCTGTGTGTTTTATCAATCATCGGTCGAGATGCGTCGGCAACGCCAAAACGGCGGTAATAACGACGCGCGTAATGAGCAGACTGACACACACGCGCGTGCCAGTAGTGAAAAGAATAAAAAATAAAAAACGAAACGCATTACGTGGTATCTCAGTAATAATTGCCTAGCCCAGTCGCACACACCCGACCAAGCTCGCACACAAATAACGTGTGCACGTATTTCCTCTTTATTTTGCGCCAGGGCTATTAATTACTTCTGCCGCATGCATACACAATAATGAAAAAAACCGTTCTCGGACGAATGAAAAAAAAAACGGTCAGCATAATTCGTAAATACTGTATTACAGAAGTTGTATAGATAGGTATTTTGTATAAAGTATAGGTAGATTTACATGCTCATAAACCGACCACTTGGGAAGACTTTGTTCTTATAATAAGCCCTGAAATGAAAAATCCTTATCATTAACCACGAATGTATACAACGAAAAAGCTGGGAAATAAATAGACAAACAGATTTGTGCCTTTTTTTCTAGATTCTTACTACGAGAACAAATATATTTGTGCTCTATTTATGTGCATTTTTAGATACTTAAGAGAAATGGGCATTTCAATAATTGAAAAAAATTAGGTCATCTTTTCCTAATTTTAAAATTGCATAGAAAAATCTGCTGTCACGTAAAATTTGGAACACACAGTATCCATATTACTAATAAATAATAATGTTTTGCTCAATTTATTTTTTTTTAAGCACATATACTGTCATTGAATTTTATCGTAATTGGAATTTATTTTCGTAAATAAAGAAATTATGTAATGTTTATTGTAAGAATTGCACGCGGCACACCACACGGTCAGCGTGGAACCCGATGTCAAAAGGCTTACGGCATTTTGCGAACACACTACACGCAAAACCACTGACGTAGAATTTATGCTTACGCGACACGCGCTCGAACCGAAGAGACCAGCTTGGAGAAGATCTAACGTCTGCACGACGGAACTGGTCGCAGTCACTAGATATATACCCATGTACAATGATACCAACGATGACAGCCTGAGGGGTGCGGGACGAATTATCCGACTCGCCACGGAAAGGTGATACCGGTGTCGTGATTAGAGAAAAGCATTTATATTATATTATACGCATATTAAACTGGTCAACAAGTTTTGCATAATATTCGCAGTAAAAGTCGATACACGTTTACTCGGATTGTCACAATCTGTCACATGGGCACGCACACACGTATAACCTTCGATGGCTTTCACGTATCTATACGTAAAAAACGCTTGGCGTGAAAATAGAAAAATTACCATATAAATATCCGACGACGCCGCACGCGTACCGCACACGCAGAACAGTGTTAGAAGATGAGACACCGTAATCAAGAATATCGAGACAAGACGAAAATGTTATGTTTATTTATTTATTATTTTAGATGATAATGAATTAGCCCCACTGAACCTGTACGTGTTATTATACGTACCTAGGTAATTATTTAGGATTTCGTAGGATTTGAAAATTTTCCGAACGCACCGTTAGGTTAGCCCAGCTCTGTGTTCCGTATTCCATACGGATTTAAGATCCAGCTCGCCACGATATGTACACACCAGCTTATCCGATCATTAAACATATTTATTGCGTCTATATATAAGTATGATACGAATCGTGAATACGAAATAACTGCACCTGCCGTGGCCGGCGCGAATAAAATAAAATACTAACGCAATGACGCCCGCCGACACGACGACGCCGCAGAGACGTCCGCAGAACGGCGTCAGAACCGGTGTGGATGAGGTGGCGGAAAGAAGGTGCCCTCAATCGTTTGTAATCAGACACCCTTCGCCGACGCCGACACCTCGTACAATTAGTGTCGTTTAGCGCGCGCGTTTGGACAAACGAGACGTAATAATTTTACACAATCGTAGCGTTTGCCGTCGGTGACGAGTTGACCATCTTTGATGACCGGGTAATTTTTTATCGCAATGTGTTCCGTTAAATCTATCCCCGATCCCGAAGCTGGTTGTTTGAGTACTGAACAGATGCTTTTTTTGTATAAAGAAGGGTTGTTAGCCCAGGATAACTTGAGCCCCAACCTGGAGGATCAGTCAGCGCCAATCAACTAAGATCAATGTGGAGCTTAAAAACAATTATTAAAAACTTAATAACAACATTCAACACTAGATATTATTAATAAACGTTTCTTGTACCTATTGTCGTCTTTAGTGAAATTTAATTGAGTATAATCATTGATTATACATATTATAGATAGCTCACTGAGCGGTTTTTCGGCGGCTTACTATTTGGACAGCACCGTTATACAGCGCTGCGTATGTGGTTTTAATTATGGACATAACCGTTGAAATCGCTAGTAGTCATTGCTACGGCCGCAGCTACCACACTGTTAATTATTGCTGTAATATGCGAATTACGAATATGCCCACTGCCCAGCGTTTCTGACTGTTGCCCGACTATACTTTTGTTAAATTGAACTGAGTGTCTGAGGATATTGCATAGGCGTCACATTGTAGGGGACTTCTACATTGTTTTATGCCTTTATGGCGCAAGGGTACAATTTTGCTACCACAAAATAAATAATGCCATTGATTATATGATACTGATACAATTTTTTTTTAATAAACAGAAGGCAATTTTTTGTCAGTTATTTATTTTTGCTACCCCAGAGTTTTGTCGAATTTTGACACCCGTGATATATTGAATTACAATTCAACGATATAATAATACATCTAAAGTAAATTATTCTGTTAGAAAATGAATAATAAAAATAAACTAAATATCAAACATTCAAACACTAATAGAAACTTATATTAAGGATATCGCAGTGCACCAATTATTGTTTACAATCTGAACGAGGTGCAACATTGTAACACGCTACACGCCTATTTCTGGAAAAATAATTATTTTTAAACATTTTAAGACTGATATATTTAAATGTATAGTGTTGTCCTATGATATTTGGAATTTTGTTTATTAGTTTTTACATTCAATATTCATTACACCGTTGGCTGCGTTGAATTGAACATGTCAACTCGTTCCTTTTGCTTTTAACTTGTTATCAATAAATTTCAATTTTATTAAATTAAATAATTAACTTTCACAGTATTACATTATTACAATACTGTTTATTTTTTTTTCGAACGTACTTAATAAGGAAAGGAATATAAATGTCAGGAAGAAAATGCTCTTTTGCTAATTGCAAAAATGCACACAGAAGTTCAAATAAAGGGTTACGTTTTCATACATTTCCATCGAATACTGATTTAATAAAAAAATGGATTATTAATTCTGGTATGTATTTAGATGTATTTATTTATCAACTCATTATTTATACGAATAATCTTAATGTATACTTAATGATTAATAATTGCTAACCAGTAACCATACTATCATAATATTTTTAACAAGTAATTATTTTTATTCGAACTACGATTTACTTAAATCTATCTACTTAGATTAAGATTTTTGATTCACAATTTTCCTTTTAGGGAACATTGAGTTGGACTTACTAAGCCCAAAACAGTTAAAAAAAAAGTTTATATGCTCAGAACATTTTGATAAAGACCAATATAGCAATCAAAATGATGTTAAATCGAGACTCAATGCTAATGCTATACCCAAAAAGAACTATGAAGGTAAATTTACAACACCCCCCCCCCCAATTATTTTTTAAATACTGCATTTAAATAAATTATTTTATTATAATCTAGTCAAAAAAGTTGATGACCCAGTTTTAAAGACAACGTTGGACACTAATTTAAGCTCACCCAAATCTTGGAGATGGAAAATCTCCAATGCTTCTGAAATAAAAGCACATGCTAATAGTAATGTCAACGAAATATTGGATACGACTCCGACTAAGTTTAAAAAAGCGGGTAAGTAGATGTCGCTCTGCTGTAGAGTAGGTTACTATATAGAAGATCAATATAATCAGTTGCGTATACACACATTTTGTGTGTGGGGGGGGGGGGGGTCAGAAAAAAAATTTAAACCTATCACATTAAAATAATAAATAACAAAATATAGGTAATTACACTATGTCCCAAAAGTCCCGTATCACACTTAATATCTCCATGTAAAATCATTATATTTAAACGCGGTTTTTTTTACAGTACTAAGTATAAAAATTTTGATTGAATTGCATAAAAATATAAAATTCATTTTTGTTCTTTTAAAAATTAAAAAATTTTCAAAAAAATTTTTACGCATTTAAGAATTTAAAATTTTTAAGATGCCATTTTGTTGAACATATTTTTTAAAACAGTTCAAAAAAAAAATTAAATAAAAATTGACCAAGTTAGAGCAAGTTATGTTTTTGAATAATTGTAGTAAAAAAAATCAATTGTTTCACATTTCAATAATTAAATATCTAATTTCAGCACACGACAATAATTTTACATTCCTAATTAATGTTTTGATTTGAATAGAAATAAAAATAGCCGTGTTATATCGATTGCTAAACAGTGAAATTGGTTACCTATTTTCAAGTATTTTAATTATTATGAAGTGAAATATCATAATTTTAGGTTCACTTTATGATAATTAAAAAACTTAAAAATAGGTAACCAGTTTCATTGTTTTACATTTTTTTACTACAATTATTCAAAAACATAACTTGCTCTAACTTGGTCAATTTTTATTTAATTTTTTTTTAACTGTTTTAAAAAATATGTTCAACAAAATTGCCATTTTAAAAATTATAAATTCTTAAATGCGTAAAAATTTTTTTGGAAAATTTTTGAATTTTTTAAAGAAAAAAATTAATTTTATGCCATTCAATCAAAATTTTTATACTTAGTACTGTAAAAAAAACCGCGTTTAAATATAGTGATTTTACATGAAGATATTAAAGGACAAAGCGTAACCATAAATATTTAAATTTGCGTTTAAATAATATAATAAAGTATAAAATTAATTTATTAGGTGTATTATAAGTTCTATACTATATTAGTATATACATAATAAATTAAATACATGCGAAATATAAAATTGAAAATTGTCGAGTGAAGCGAGACATTTTTTTTTTTGTAATAATTATTTTTTTTTTTTTTTTTTTTTTTTATTAGAATATTTACAATCTATGCTACAATAGGCATAATAAGCAAATTTGAACAAATACATAAATTTATTTTTACAACATGAACACATGAGGAGGGAGGCCATCCAGTGATAGAACCCAACGTTATTTAAATAATTATTATATAATAATATATTATATCGGTCTGCTGAATTTGGTTTTGGACTTCCTACTAGTTGATAGCATGCCTTTCAAAAAGTTGAAAAGACGCCCCTGAATTAAACAATTATAGTAGGTTTAAACAATTTATTTAATTTTTTCTCGATGTTTCCTTGTAATGCGCTAACACTAAGAACACTATTTTATAAAATTTAAAAAAAAGACAAATGGGGGATCTGACCCCTACATCCCCTCCCTTGTATACGCCCCTGGATATAATGGATGGTGTTAAATTTGAATTCAATAATATATCATTGTATACGAAAAACGATTCTGAAAAAACCGGCGAACATCCAATGTCTAATTTCAAACGATCATAAAGATTTAGTTTGACTTTCTGGGAAGTTTTTTTTTCTTTAAAAAAGGTAGAAAAACTTATGGAGAATCTCTTGTCAAATTTTAAAATCTTAGACACTAACCAAATTTTTTTTATGAATTTCTAGATAAAAAAAACTGCGAAATTTTATGATTTGTACGTATTTTTTTCTAATTTCGAACTTTAGACGCTAATAAAAAACAATCAAATATTTGCTTTCAACTTTTTTTTTTTAATTTTCACTTAAAACAAGTTTTGAAGAATCTTCGCTCAGAATTTAAACGCTAGAAATGTCGTTGTAGGTATGTAAAATTGTATCAATTGCAGTCGAATATTTTCTTTTTTAGTGGCTCAGAATGTTCAGATTTGTGCGCATACGAGGACGTTACACCCGCATGTGTTGCCTCCGTCTTATAAGTGTGTAATATCGCAAGTTATATACTCAGTAGAATTTACCTCTTATAAAATTTAAAGGTAAGATTAGATTATTATCTTGGCAATGTATATGCTTTTTATTATTTTTTAATTTTAAAGCGAGTTGTGAGTATCATAAAATTGTAAATTCTTCGGACATCTTAAAATACTCACAACTCGCTTTAAAATTAAAATCTGGAAAATGGAATTGCCTGGATTTTACCTTTAAATTTTACAAGTGGTCAATTCACTCTAATTTTTAAACTAACGGAGCTACACGTATTCTGCCAATTGCAAAATTTGCTATGTTACGCACTTATAAGACGGAGGCAACACATGCGGACATCGCGTCCTCTTAACATACTTAACTGATTTATCATATAGCATGGTAAATAAGCCCATGAGCTCAAATATTACTTAAATTATGGGTAGAATACAAATTATGATCTAATAAATCATTTATTTTTAGGTTCCCTGGGTCATAACAATACTTTATTTTCGCCAAACGTTTTAAAAGTATTAACTCCTACGAATAAATATGAAAATAATTTCAAAATGCATACTCCAACAATGTCTCCAAAATCAACGTTTGTATTCTGTAACAGTCCTTCGTTATCAATTTCACCAAGTACAAAAGCTTGGGTTTCAGAACTAACAACTATTCCAAGTCCACAGAAAGCTCTAGATTCTACTGTAAATTATAAAAGCTTAAGTCCAAAAAAATTACAAGATAAAAATAAAATTCTCCAAGAAAAACTGAAAAACTCTAGAAAATTATTAAAACGAAATAGAGCAGTTATTGCATCGTTAAAAAAAAAGTTGAAATAAAACGTAATATGGAAAAAAATCAAAATCATAATTTATTTAGTCAAGTGCATTTTCCTTCTGCTAATTCAAAAGCTCTCATGTCCATGCAAATTATACATAAAAAGCGTAAACCTTGGTTAAAGGCTGAAAAAAGATTTGCACTATCACTCTTTTATAAATCACCTTCGACGTATAAATATATGCGAAAAAGTGGTATAGTTTTACCTGGTGAAAGTACAGTGCGCCGATGGTTAAAATCTATAAATTTCCTTCCTGGTTTTAACAAGGAGTACTTATATCATATAAAATTGAAAGTATCAGAAATGTCTAATAGTGATAAAAAATGTATTATTTTACATGATGAGATGTCAATAATGACAGATATTGAGTATAATAAATCTCTAGACTTAATCGAAGGTTTTGAAGACTTGGGTTCCTTAGGTCGTACACCAAAAGTAGCTAAACATGCATTGGTCATTATGGTTAGAGGACTGTACAAAAATTGGAAATTCCCTTTGTGTTATTTTTTGGCTAACAACGGTGTTAATGGGAACCACCTAAGTATTTTAATAAAAGAAAGTGTAAAATGCATAGTTGACGTCGGATTACTACCAACATCTATTGTGTGTGATCAGGGGACACAAAACCAAAAGTTGTTTACGCTTCTCGGTGGAACTGAAGTAAATCCCATTACTGAAATACATGGTCAAAAAATCCATCTTTTATATGATATTCCACATCTAATAAAAAGTCTCAGAAATAATCTACTAACAGGAAATGTACAGATTAAAAATAAAATAATATCTTTTGGCGACGTGATTAAGACATACGAGATTGATATAAAAAATAATACAGCAAGGGCAATGTGTAAACTGTCATCTGTACATCTTTATCCGAATCCTTTTCAAAAGATGTCATGTAAATTAGCAATCCAAATTTTCAGTAATAGTGTCGCGGCTGCAATTAAAACATGTATTCAAACGGGAGAGTTAAAATCAAATACTGCAAAAGATACGGCAGAATTTTTACTCTTAATAAATAATGTATTTGATGTCTGTAACAGTAAAAATTTATATGATATGAACTTAAATAGACGACCATTAAGCAATAACAATCATCATTTATTTAAAATTATTAAAAAAACCATATCAGAATTTCAAGACGCTAAAAAAATTAGTCACAAGGACAAAAAAATATCAGTACCACCGTGTTTTAAGGGTATGATTTGGTCTTTAACATCTGTACTTAATTTATATGAATCAGAATTATTAGATTTTCACAATAATATTCAACCAGAAAATAATAATAAAGAATACTTCTTATTAACAAATAGACTAAACCAAGACCCATTAGAAAATATGTTTTCTATAGTAAGACAAAAAAACGGATATACAAGGAACCCGACTGCTATAATGTTTCGTAGTTGCTTTGCAAGTATTTCTTCTTTTTCTCTAATGAAGGCGTCGGAAAAATGTAATTGTGAGTTAGACCAAGACGATTTTTTAACTGTGGACATATTAAACGATGTAGACGTAACGCAAAATCAAACTAACGTAAATCACCAAGAATCTGAACCAGTAGAAGAATATAAAAATAATAATAGTAGTAATATAGTTTTTCAAAACTCATCATATAGTTCGTCCTCGTCAGAATCTGAACCTGAATATATGCAAAATTCCAAAACAACACTAGAAGATTGTTCAATTACATACTTTGCTGGGTATTTGGCTAAACGTTGTGTTGACAATTTTAATTGTATAGACTGTACAAATATTATGTTAACTGACACAGAAGACAACGATCCAAATAAAATGTTGATTTTGTACAAAACTTTTGAACATATTGATCCATTAGGAACTGGAGGCTTAAAATTGCCATCTAATTGGCAAATAAATGTGTGTCGCATAAGTTTGACAATATTTGAAAAACATTTTGAAAACATAAAAAGTGAAAATAAAATTCTATCAATACTGAAAAATTTGATTTTAACAAAATTAAATAAGAATAATATGCTAGAATTAAAAAATTTCCCATGTCAGCAGCATGTAGATTATATGATTAATCTTTTATTGATTATTCGTATATATAAAGAATGTAAATGGCAAAAAAAGCAGATACATAACTCAATTAAAAAGATACCAAAATTAAGAATATTTCAACATCAATAAACACAACAACCAACACAAAATAGTTTATTTTTTTATTGTTAATTTATCTATTTTTTTGTATAATTTTAAAACATTTTTAAATTGTCTATATTTTAATGTAAATTAGTACTTAGTAGTTAGTAGTTACCTTATTTTGTTCAAAGAAAACACGTGCAAGTGACAATAATATGTAAAAATCTATTATCTGCATCAGAAGTTTTATCTTTATTTACTTGTATTTTATATTTTGTATATTTATGACCGATGTAAATAAAATGTCCTGTTATGTTTTACAGATTATTTTACAATAATTCATAAAAAATTAAAATAGATATACCTACGGTTTGTTAAACATTTTTTTTATTCCAGCAACATCGATTTATGGTGACCTTGTATTAAATTTTTAATATTTTTTACTTAGAAAAGCATTAGTTGACATAAATAAAAAAAAAATTAAAAAAAAATAATACATTGTTATAATTTATTAAACAGAATAATAATATGGGTCGATCAAAAATGCTCAAATAAACAATTTAATTATTATTAGCTTATATCGGAAACGTGCACGACAATGCGACGGGTTATGGACAAGGGCAATACAATCAATACATAAATCATGATAGCTACCAGCTGGTGACGATAAAAACCTGTTATCCCCGTTCCGAACTCGATCATAGTTATGGTGACTGGAATGAAATACGAATTTATTAATGTTCTTGGCTCTTATCGCCATCTACCGAGAGTTTTATTGTACGCCGCCGAAAAACCGCTCAGTGAGCTATCTATAATATGTATAATCAATGGTATAATACATTTATTGAACTTTACACGTAATTTACGGTGCAAATTCACATTTCAAAATCATTGAAAACTGAATTGTGGCGAGTAAAGATGAAATATATAATATTGTATTGGTATACATAATAACAATAATCATCAAACATAGTTTAGAGTATTATGACTATTTTTCAATTAACTAATAACTTTCATTACATTTTCATTGCTTAGAAATAAACCCAAAAAATACATAACGTGTTACTTTCGATATTGTACTACCGGGTAGTAACTACCCAACAATGGTTGGTTCTGATTATCATATCTACTCTAGTAGTGTCATATTAAACCCTCCTAAGGAATACATTTTTTTGATTTATAATGAAATATACAATTTGATACAGTGGTATCCATAAAATATCGGAATAATCTGATTTTTAATCTATTTATTTTTAGATAAAAAATACTATCAAAAAAAAGTTACCAAAGTATCAGACGTCAAAACATATTTGTTAAAACACTGTGAACGCCAAATAAATAAAGATGATTATTGAAAATAGTTATTTATTTTGCCTAAACGTGACATCAAAGCACTGAGCATTATTTTTCCTGTATAAGCATATCATAAGGTCGTCTAATGGTTTATATGGCCAAAGATTTTAACCATACTGACGGCGAAAAAACTAACTCAATAAATAAAACATTAAAATAATATTAGTTGTACATAAACTGTTAATGAAATATAGATATACAAAAATGTATAAAAAGAACTTATCTCTTTATCTATTTAAATTATAAACATAAAAAGTATGAAAATAGTAGATCTTAAGATAAATCGAAATAGTACAAGACGAGTTTTGAAAAATTAAATATATTCAAAAATATTAAAGTTCTGAGTCATTTAATTTTATATGTGCTAATGTTAATAGAAAATTGAATTACATATTAAAAATAATTAATGAGTCAGTAAAATTAAATACATACATAGTATTATTAAAGGCATATTCTGCTATCACTGGAAAAATAAATCTGATTTCCCGAAGCAACTAAATAAGTTTCAGGAAAATTATGTTTTATTCAGGGATCATAGGTGGATCAGCCTTCTAGTGGCGCCGAAGTCCTAAAAATCTAGTAGAGCAAAAAATATTTTAAGAGGCCCAATATCTTAATATCGGCGAAAATGGCGTACCGGGGAGAAAAAAATAGTCAATATTAAGTGCCCCTATCCTAAATGTTCAAAATGTTGGGCCGTGGCCTGGCCTAAATATAGAGTAGGCCGCCTATACTAGGAAACCAGGACAGGTCTTCTCTGTATTTTGGCAATGGGGATCATTTTTCCAGTTTTACGCAATTACTTCCAGACAACTTTTAATCATGTCTCTTTGATAATATATACTTTGATAAAATGTACTTTTTTAAATTTCCCAGTAGACCAACAATGGCCTATTCCCCCAGGTGTAGCGCACTTGATTGTTTTTTTATCGACAGTGAAAATAAGTATAAAGAGAAATTACACAATACTAAAAACATTTTTATCAACTTTCATCATTCCAATGTTTAATGACAAATCGATAAATATTCTTTTAAACCTTTTGGCTTTTGACAAAATCAATAAATCTCGAAGGCAGTCATTCGTCTGATGTAATGCATGTAAACAAAATAATGAACGTTACATATATATACGAAACAGCTACAATAAAAAAATCGTTTATAATAAACTATAGCGGATTGTTAGAAAAAAAAAATTATTATTTAACATATTTATTTCTGTCTGTTAATTATTATTCGTAAACATGTAGGTTAAAGACCATACCAACTTGCAATATTTGCGAGTAGAGGTGAAATCTCGACTTCCGGAGTAGATCTAACTATAGGGTAAAAACTACTTCCCACAATAATCTGCTGTATTAAACACAAACAATGCGGGCGCTGTTATCATAATACGACAAATCTAATGCTGTTATCTATGTGCAGTCGTTGTGCGACACTTATAACCTACTCAGTTTAAAAATAGATTAAACCTTTTCTCGTTTTGAGTTACAAAAGGAACTACAATCAACAACAATAACCAACGACGAGTAATAAAAGTTCAAGGGAGGCCGTAAAATCCCAAAAAATAACTAAGAATTATGGAATTATAGATAATCTATAACATTACCCATATTATATAAAACACAAAATAATTTTAATATCTATTGAAATTTTTATTTTATAGAGCGTAAAAATCTTTGAAAACAAAATTCCAGACCATATAATCAATATTGCTAATTTATTGTCTAATTGTCCATTGTTAACAACCTGTTCTAAATAACTTTGGACTCATGATGTAAAAGATATAAGATTCCCACAGGGATTAAAAAGTGCACCCCAAAAAACGTTACTATTTTTTATCCTCAGACATAACATGAATGACAGTATATTGACTATAGTTAATTTATAACACTAATGAACAAAATTAAGTAGGAAAATTAAATTCAAAAATTTGTGATACAAAACGAGTTGACATTTTAAGTTTACCGCAGTACGTAATGATTAGAGCAAGTAAATTCCATCCGTATTCATATGCAAATAACAATTAATGTTGTGTGACCATAGAATAAGGCTTTACTTGGTTAAGACTAGAAGTTGTACACAGTAAAATTAAAGATGCTGACTATAAAAGTATAGCCGCCGATTTTCGTTTTGTTTTTCTATTATTACCTACGATTTCGTTGGTGTCTTAGATTTCCTAAGATTAAATAAAGTTTACAAATATAATTTCAAGGCCAAATAATTTAACTGACGAATAACAAGACCTGACGAATATGAACACGTCAATCGAAACATAAGCTGAGAAATGTGTACCTAATGACCTTTTTTTTATCTAGAAAATAATACCTATAAGAACTTATCTGTAGTTTATAACCTGCAAATCGAAACCAATAAAACTAAAAAATACGAAAATATATACATATTATGTGTACATATACCTATTATGATCGGGAACGTTTTTTTTCAACGGGTGTGCGGTATAATATACTTAGGTACTAGTTAATATAAAAACTAAAAAGTGGTTGCCGACTTAACCACCGACGCGCGACGACTGACTGAGAACATTTCGGTTTAAAAACGTATGCGTGCGGCTTTATTGATAAAACCGTCTTAAACCCACTCGTAATGATTCATTTGTAAGTCTCCGTAATAAAACCGTTTTTAACGTAGCCGCTGCGTATGTACGTGGCAGGTACACAATTCATAATAATATATATTATTCACGTGAGCGGAGCATCGTTTTAATCGTACTCAAATACGGACAACCGCCGACAAAGCATATAATATTATACCGTAGTATACCTATACTGCACCGTAAGTACACCTACTGCACTATTTCGATAGAATAAGGGACTTTTAAGAGCGCCGTATTATACAGGTGACGATTAAACACGATGTTGGTCTCTAGGATATTCAGTTACCATTGATACTACGGCTTGATTGCTTTTGATAATCTTACATTAATAAATAATAAATAATTGTATAGTGCATAATCATTTGTTTTTCAACAATCTGTCATATTTTGTTTTTAGCTCTTAAATTTTTATAAAAAAATTTTGGAAATAAGAATTAAGTTTAGTTAAACAAAAACATTGAAATAATAATAAAATGTTATGTTTAAACTAATTAAAACATTGTTTAAAATAAATTGAAAGGTTTTTGAAAAATTGATCAGTTATAGGATTTAAAATATTTTACTGTATGATAGAATAATAATAAAATGATATGGATATATTATAAAGATTAAAATGGTTGTTGGTCAGTCATTCAGTTTTTATGTCTAAGAAGGTCAGATAATTGTTAACAGTTTATGATGATATAGCTACAGTGTGATTTATCATAATATCTTGATTCTTGACCAATTTAAATCTTCTAAATCCCACGTACTACGTACGGTTTCATAACTACGACACACGTTAACAGTGTTATCTGATGGAGTGTCATTAATAGTGGAAATTACAATAATAATATTTCGGGTTTACTGCGGAGCAGAGAGAGCAGAGAGAGAAAAGAATTAAGTAGGTAGTTAGGTAGACAGGTGGGTAGTGGAAAGGAAATAGGAATATCGCATATACATGGCAATAATATAATATTTACGCTATCAATTAGTTAATGGAAGTTTATAGAAGATTATACTGTTATTATAATATTTTATTACATCCGCCACCGTCGACGACGGCAACGATCAATCAATTTCGTTACCTATTAAATGTTATATTTCATATTCCCATCACTGCAGTCGCATACGAATATACGATACAATATATTATCAAACATATCATAATATCGTATCAAAACACGACACGTACAGTACCCACCCACATATTGTAAGTCGAAACACGCTACTACTGAGTGGTGGCGACAGTGGCACGAGCATTCTATTCTCTGACCCTCCACCGCACAGTTGCGATGATGAACAAGCGCAATACACAACGCCGACGTAAAATCGTGCATAACGTCAACGTTCTGTATGCGTATAAAATACGACGCCGCTGACCAATGCCTCGGCGAAGACCGATCGGATGAGGACCACTGGCGTGCAAGAAGCAACTTTATATTATTATGATAAAGTGATTTTTTTTTATACGCCGATTGCGACGACCAGAGACGCGTATACAATTTTTTTATGCGTATATAACCTTTTAAATGTTTGAAAAAAAATTAAGATAGCAAACAGTACTCTATTAATAATTTTATATATTCATAATGTCAATACATAATGTTAAAATCTCAGTACCCTACTGACCAATAAAATGATTTAATAAAATGTTTATGATTATGAAAGCCTTAAGTTCTTCACGCTCTTAAAACTAAAATATCTTATGGCTACTTACAATTCATCGTATGGCAGCAATGAAAATCGTATAGGGCATATGGATTTGAATGTCCTAAAAAACAACAAAAATATTCATTTTATAAATACGATTTAATGCACTAGGAATAATACAAGACTTTAAAAAAATGACACTAAAAGTAGTTTTAACATAATGTTAAACAAAAATATGTTTGTATAAATTAAATATATTATTCATGTTTTGGTTTTTTAGTTGATTCACTACTTAGTTTTAAAGACAAAAATAAGTTATTAGAATAGGACGAGTAAGTATATAATAAGTATGTACAACTATCGTGGACGAACGTAAAAATCTATACCTATTCTGTATTCAATATAGAACAAGTTTAAGAGAATAGACGCAAATAGTAAGATGTGGTAAAATTATAAGGTATTAGTTAAGGATTGTTGTAAAGCAAATTTAGTTACTGACATGGTTAAAATTAAAATATAACAAGTTATCAAATTTTTCCGTTGCGTTAAGTCTAAATAAGGGACTGGTGTGAATAAGATGAAGCTAACTACAAAGCGCATGATCATACCAACTTGCTTAAATGGTGTTTGGACCGTAAAAATAACGGAATATCTACGTAAACTTTATAGATAAAACTGTCTAAATAAATAGCTTACAGATTTTTCACCAGATTAATAATATGCACCAAAGTTATAACACGACAGAGAACTTCTCTGAGAGAAGTTAACAGTTTAGGATAACGATCCATCAAGGGCCGAATATATAGATACATTGTGTTTGGTAGCGATTAATAGTAATTTGTTTAATATTATACTAACAAAATTTAACATAATATACTTAAATACATTGCGTTTCTTGCAAGTTTTCATTAACAGGTCACACTGTCAATATACATATATAATATACATTAATATATTATATTTATTATATGCTTAAACCTAATCACCGGAAAGGGTTGAAGTTTGATGGGACTTTTAATATTCATAGCCATACTTTATCCTTTATCTTTACATTTTTTAAGCCACCGTGCATATTCGACAATGTATATCGTTATTATTATTGATCATATTTCTGCGAGAAATCCGTTATTGTGGAATACTACAATATGGGTAAAGTTATTCAATATTATATACGGGGGGTCGTGTGCATCGTGTAATCGATTGTTGTTGATCAGATACTTACACGAGTCGAACTCGTTCGATTCGTTGGAAAAAAAAAATAATAAGTTATGGTTAAATAAAATGTATATGCGAGTACACGACGACGACAATGTGACGGGTTTCGGTACACGATAAACAACGGGACTGGAGTTAAAACAATTCGAGATGTTTCTAGTCGCGTTTTAAAGCGTGGCGTAGCAAAAGAGGTAGGGAGAAATTCACAGGACGCTATATAGACGTGTAATAAATTAAGACGACGTGGAATTTAAACATCGTGTAATATACTCCGTTTTGCGAATAAAAAATATAAATTATTTCACGATAAAAAATAGTGTTCGCTGAAATATTATTACACAATAACCAGTATATGGGCGTTATTATATATATTATTCGTGCATATTGTACATTCTGCATATATAAATATTATAATGCACTGTATACATAGATTAAAGGAAATGTAGATGTTAACAATAGTGTAGAAAATAAATATGTTAACGCTGATTAGTTTGAGAATTAAATTTAGATACTCTACGATCTCATTGATATTGTAAAATATCATATGATGTAGTCCCGCTGAAGTATTTATGAAATTTCTACATTTTAAAAATAAACATGTCCACACAGGGTGTTTAACACCCTAACGTTCACAAAACTGCACTACTATTATTACCCGTACAAGACCGTTGAAACAAAAATGAAAAGGGCCAAAAAATATAATGGATAATAATTAACTACATTAGCACTAGGATTCTTTTTACTGTGTTTTTACCCTATGTCAATGAGTATCCACCAGATGCCCGTGACCAAAATCGTCATCGGTGAAAAGTTGATAACAGTATACTAAACCTAATAATAAAAATCCACACACAAAAATCTCCGTGAACACGACGATGTCAACAGTAAAAAATCTGCAGGTTTCGTGACGACTTACGATACGCAGTTACACACGAAGCTCACATTTTCGTCATAATCGCCGCGACTACGATTATGTCCACGCCGAGAGAATCGAAGAACTAGAGTGCGGTTCCTACCGAAGTAGAAAAAATAAATAAGATAAAACTAGCATAAAAAATGAATATCGTACCGTGGGGAGCCAAATATATGGGCCATAACTAATCGTAAGTATCGTATTATAATGCTTAATATACTGGAGTGAAACGAAGTCGTTTTTTCACCATACGATATATCGGTCGTGTGATTTCGCATGGCGCGGCGGCAGTGTTGTGGGTTCTATAAAACGCATTAATTAAGTTTACATGATAATATTATAATAATACGATGTCGTCTCGCCGCCACAGCAGCCGCGAATCCGGTCGGAATTTTTTTTCATTCCTCTGGAGACCCTACCGCGCTACGCCTAATAAATAATATTCGATTTATCGTAAACGGGTGGCTGCCAGTATAGGTACTTACACATACCTTATACATATATTATATTATGTATGTGCACGCCGTGCATATACGCGAGCGACGTAAAGGACGGGAAAAAAGTTGTCCTATTACTACCACTGGCACTGTACCGCAGTGGCACAAAAAGGTGTTAGAAAATTATAGCCCGCAGTCTTTGCGTGTGTAATAATTACCGCTGTATACGAGTATGAGCGTGTGCGAGAAAAAAACTCATACGTTAATAAGAGACGGTCGCAGTAAAGGAGGGTGATGGGTGGCGGTGTATGTTGGTCGGGGGAGGGGGGACAAATGCGTACAAATATGAAGTAATAAAATATTATATTATATTATTATTATGTGTACGGACGGCCGATTGCGTGTGTGCCTGCACCGACCACTCGATACTCGATACGCCGATAAAGAATTAAAAGTTAAAACGAAACGAAATAAATATCGATGTTTAACCGAACAACGGCGGAATGATTTATACCCAACAGTAGTAGTTGAGCGCACACACGACGGCGGCAAACTACTTTGTCATTAGCTGCTAATGAATTTACTTTATTGCGTCCGGGCCGTGCACGATACATACAATATAAGTGTATATAAATATGTGTAACTATTTATTGCCCAATTATAAAGTCGGAGGAATCTTTTTTTATTCCATTCCTCATCTCAACTCTTTAAAATATCATCTTCTCAGTAATAATACTACTAATAATAAAACGAGATCCGATATCGCCATGCTCACGCGCGACTTATTTTATAACGAATAAGCTGGTAGTGGTGACTGATAAACACAAACGTCATTGGTGTGAGAGGAGGCGTGTAATTGTAGCTGTAAAATTATACTTAAAACAACAATAATATGTTTTAGAAGTCAAGACTGTATTTCTAGAAAAAAGAATTTAAAATAATCCATTATGAAAGCTGAAAACATTTTAAAATTAATTCATCACGTAATTGAACTGCCTTAAAAGGTATATTAATGGTTAAAAAAAACATTAAACGTAAGTAACGGAATGATTATAATATATAACTGCATTAAATGATAAAATTTTAATATTTGTACAACAGCAGTTATAAACAAATAATTACAAAATAAATATAGATAGAAACATATATCACAACGTGCTTATAACTCAAAAGATAAAATATATGTATGTCCATTAACAAAAATCTCATTTCAAACTAAGACACAAAATATAATTAACATTTAATTATAAAATAATGTCCTCCAAGTCTTTCCAATGTCAAATATTTGTACATAGTTTATCGGTTCTAAAGAGAAACTAATTACTTACCATTGTACTTGCACAGTGTTGAACATCATGTCGAAAATATGGCTTAACTTTTATAAGATTAGAAATGGATCATATCGCTTAACTTTGTAAACAATGAACCGACGAAAAAAAATGCAATAGAATCGAAATTAAGTGATAAGAAAATAAATCAAATTTATCTCAGAACAAGTTTTGCAATTTATCTAACACGACGATATTGATATGATTAGAACTTCGCAAATGCGATATCAGATAATGATTATAGTTTTGTCTACGGTAAGTTATCCAGAAACTCTATAGCAGGTGTTAAAATACACTAAGATTACCGAAGTTACGAATTAAAATAACTAGTTGACTGTGGTTTATTAAGACATAACAATTTAAACTATATAACTACTCCAATTACAATATGGCACTATTAACAGTTAAAATGAAAAAAAAAAGTCCAAAGACAAGTACACATTTCTAAGTCAGACTTTCGTGGTGAAAATCTAAATAGGTACCTAGAGAAAATAACTAGAAAATTTATTTTAACGATTATTATTTTTTAGATATAATAAAAACGTGGGAAAGTGTCATAGAAAAACTTGTGATTGGAGCAAGTAATGCGATAAACAAAAAGTATGAATAAATGAATCTGAATCTATCTGATGATCGAACTACATAACTGAGAATAAATTCTGATAAACTGCAGCTGTACAGTTGTGTACCAAAAAACATTTAAAATAGATAAAAAATACATTGTTATTAACTATTTGAAAAATAACATTAAAATATATATGATCCTAACCACTAAAACGTATTAAATGCGACATAAGTAGACCAAATTATTTTTACTACATTATTTTATGGTAAAGCAATATTAAAAATGTATTTGTAAGACATTTGGCAAGCCATTTTAACACAGAATTAGTTGCACATCACTAATAATATAGTTCGAATCTAAATTATACATTGACATAAAGCCCAATGCCACTAGTAAACAAATTATTGAATACCTGGTACTAATCAAATTGAATAAGTATACCTACCAACAATTGAAACACGAATTAATTATTCTGATTCTATATGATAAATAAAATGTAATTTCGTGCACGTACGACATTACACAGATTTTTGTGTGCTATTTGTTAAAAATGTAATGAAATGGGAAGTCCATTACACGAACAAATTATTTGCAAGTTTTTATTTTTTTTTTTTTCATCGAATTTGGCAGAAACAAAATTTATAATTTGTTCATAAATCATCATGTAGGTTTAGGTTAGCAATTCATAAGCTTATAGACTTGTCGATTTCCGTACACCAGTAATAACTGTCAGATATTGTTAAATACCTACCTAGTACCTACTATCAACAAATTATAATAACATAGGCGGTGTATGGCATGATGAAACGAAATACCTAGTAGTAATCGTTTTCGATGCCTATATTTGAAACTCGCCGACTCGAACCATATGCATTTTTATCGATAGTAATAGGATCTAATTATTGTTCATTACAACTACTAATTTACCTTTTTACTAATCATACGTTTCGGGAAATAAAATTGAGACGAATCCCAACACATCAATTACCCAGCCATGTCTTTATAATTAATATCTCGTCCGCACCAAATCTAAATGTTAATCGCGTACCTTGACTTAAGTTATCACTGGCCAGATACCTAACTGTTTACATATTATCACATATTTACATCAATAGTAACCAGTCCCTAATTTAAGAGAGCAATACGAAAATTCGAATGAGTAGTATATAATGTGTAACTACGAATTAAACAGCGTATGCCATTAGTCAGTATAATATTATTATATTGAATATTAGCATATATTAAAATGTTTATATGCATTATTTTAGAATAAAATTTATTACATCTCTAAAAATGTTTATGCTATATTTAATAATTATAAGAACGAAAAACATTACAATTAAATATTGCTCACATATTGAGAAAAATTAAAATACCGTGAAAACGCCTACGGTAAAAAATCATGTTCTTAACATTATAAGATTAATAATAGGTCAATACACTCAAATATTAAATCCAACAACACAAGATAGAATTGAACACAAATTTCTTATGTCATACGTTTGTAAACAAAAATTTCACCAGCACACTATTTCTTCAAAACGGCATTCGAGCGTAACACCACGGTTTACTAGATGTTAATTTGTTGGTCTATTGGAAAAAAATATTGGGTGGTCTGGATTTAATACTCACAGATTGTGATGGATAATTCGATTTTTAAAGGGAAAAAATCCAACAGAAGCAACCTACTATAGAGATCTTTTATTTTACTTTATTTATATTTATTCCGTGAATATATTATGTGTTTAACAGACGTATAAATCACAAGCGATCTATTTAAAAGATGCCAAATCAATTTTTGTATCACAAGTAGCCTGTAGCGGCTGTAGCATACCAAAATCAACATGAAATGTAAGGAGATTATAACAGTTTTTTTTTCGATCAAAAATAACATTAAAAACGTTCACCGAATAAACGAAAATCTAGTAAACTGAGTTAATTAAAATGAAATCGATAATATAATGTGGGCTCCGCAAAATAACACACTCAGTAAGACTATAAACTGATCATTGATAACAATAAATAAGTCTTATTGCTACTAACTACGCAGATCAAAGCTTGATCCGCTTAAACTGTCATTCAACCATCACGCTTATTATTTGTATATTGCAATATATAATATACCTATAAATAGTAAGTATGTGTATAATGTATACATTTTTATCAAGTACAAAACGCCCATTTGAGCAAAACATTTTTCCGCCGATCATCTTTCTTTCAGCTGCGACTATTATTTTTACAATACTATACGGCCCCAAGGCCGGCCGTAGCGATTGTCGCTTGTGGTCACGAGTAAAACGACGCCCATCGCGCTCGCCTATTGGCCCGACCCACATACGCGCGACGGCGCCAGACGCTTTCTCCCCCGCCGCCGCCGCCGCCCCTTTTTCCGATGTTTTGCTCACCGAGAGAAGGACTAGTGACCGGCGGCAGCGACTTCCATAAATGTCACTAATATTACACAACTGTAAAATTAATATCTTTTTTTTATTATTATTAGATAAAATAGAATATTTACAATCAGTAATATTTGTACATACAATATGTAAATTTAGTAAATAATGAATAACATAACGTGAGTGACGTGAGGAGGGAAGCCCACCAGTGTGGATACCCTCTAACTTGGGGTATTAATATCTAAAATAAAAAAATTTAACCATGATAGTGATGATACTATACTATAACTACATGCTGGGCCGCTGGGGAATAATTTCGATTCCGATTGCTAAATATCGATACTTGTATACTACTAAACTAGCAGAATTACTTTAATTTTAACTAAGTAAAAATACCATCGACTTGTCGCATTTCAGTGTTAACGTAATTATAATGATTACACATATTAATTGCTATTAAATCATCATGGAATGACGAAACAAAAGCAAATTTGTAATTAGTTAATCACCTTAATAAACACAAATATTAATGAATTTCGTCAAAATGTAAATACGTTAAACGTTATGTTATTAAATAAAAAATGGGAGAAAATGTATAACTACTTATTTTATAATGAAGTTCAGTACGTTTCTTTGCCCCCGCTCTAAAAACAAACAACAAGAATGACCACACAAAGGAATACATTTATAAGGAGTATTCAGATAAAGTTGTTAGTTGTTCATCTTCTTTGCCTAATAAATAATAATAGATAGGTACATAGTTTTAAATTATTATAAGAAAATAAATAGAATGTTGACAATATTTTTTATTAACCAAAATTGTTTGATTAAACCATCGAGAAAAAAAATCCTTTCTTTAATTACGTATTCAAACTGACTGTAAAGGTTACAGCCCACTGACCTAAGTTATCTATCAAACGGCCAAAATCTACTTAACCAAGTCGGCCAAACATATATTTTTATACAAGTATATCATTAAACTAAGAGAGACGAGAAATCTGAAAGATGGCCAGATTATTATAATTAAATAATAATAATAACTGTAGTAATAAACGACGACGAACCTTATAAGTTAATATGCTTATGACCAATCCGTACGAAGTAGAAGTGTACGGTTTCCCTTAGCGTACACGAACAGTACCGTGAATCGTAAAAGGTCACCTGTTTCCCGCAAAACTTGGATTGCGAGATGGGAGGAGGTTGGACGAGATATATAACACGATTACGATCATTGTATTTCGTTATTGTGGTTTAACGTTCGTCGCGCGAAAGGTGTTAAAACAATTTTCCGTCCAATATATCTACACCATACTACACCGTTTAATGCGCATGGTATTATGATTAATCGGTCAAGCTAAGTGAAGAACAAGGAAGGGGACGTATACCTAAAGCCCGTTGGTTTCGTGGCTTCGTGCTCATAATATGTATATTATATTATACAACGTGGCGATTAATTACCCCGTCTGTCATCGCCGACGACGCCGGTCTTACATAATAACGTCATATTATAGGGACGACGTAAAGATTTTTTTAAGTTTACTTCAAACTGCAGTATTTCGTTATTATATAATAATTAGCGTGGAAGACATTTTCCTTTTCAATGCATGCAATTTTATGAGTATAATAGGTAACGAAGAATACAAATCTATAAGTACACATAATAAATTACAAATACGAATAATTTATTGAAAAATAATATTATAATAAAAAATCAATTTTATATACATGTATAATATATTATTTTAATTTACAAAACTTAACGTAAAAATATATCATTATATGCGTATACATCATCTACAACATATATAATAAAGTATAGTTAAAACATTAAATGACGTCATAACACTAAAGGTAACAAAATGACAATATAAAAAAAAAGAATTACCCGTTTTTTATCGGGTACAACACACGTGGGGAAATCCATCAGTTTACAATGCGAACTATCCAAGTTTCAGAAAATTGGGACTAATGGAAGTCGAGTGCACACCGTACTTGCGCGAGAGGACGCAAAAACAAATATATATACTACGTGTGCACGTCATCATGAAGCTGCACATAACAAATGGTAAAAAAAATAAAAAGGTGTCAGACATCATAGCCAGTGTGTGTGTGTGTGTGTGTGTATGTGTGCAGAGAATATATTGTAACAAAATATATTATCCTAAGCCAATATTTAAACACGTCTACGTGTACGTCGGTTATTTTGTTTAGACTCAACGGGAGGTCGGATGAGTTTATTTGCTTATAATAGTTCAGGACAGATTGGCCGTCAATATAAATCATCAGCTGTAAAAATTACGCGGATATAATATCACAATAACATCGCGGTGCTTCCTGTGCAATGTTTATAAAAAACGATCTATAATCAGGACGATCGCGAAATCGGTCGAAAAACCTAATCGTATAAACCTGTTTATCTTTTTTTTTCATCGTACGTGAAAACAATGACAAATCGTAAAGTAGTATTTAGTTTTTTTTTTATATATTTAAAAAAAACGCGATTATGCGTAGAGATTGTTATATGGTTCCTCCAGGACGTGTATAAAGTGTAAAATATTATGTACAAGAGAGCCAAGGAAAGGATCCGAAAGGAATATATATATATATATATATATATATAGAATAAATAATAACCAGTTTCACCAGTCAGATTTAAAAACGTTAGATCAGTTTTTTTTTATTACTATTATTATTATTCATCGAATGGGATAGACGTACACGTTTCATTTAAAACAAATAGAATAATTTACTCAGGAGCGCACACGCACATCACATAATGTCATTACAACGCGTGTAACCGATTTACTGGTAAGAAATACGGGCGGATTATGGGGAGCGGTGGAGTTGCCGAAATCGACTGCAGACGCAGGCCATGTAGTACGATGGAACAGTATATCACAGTTGAAAACATTTGAGAGAAAATAGAAGAGAAAACATTTGTACACGCATTAAATTGACGATCTGAGCACATCAGCCGTGACCGGGAGTAAGCGAACGCGTACACTATACTAACAGCTACTCGTAGGCACAGTACGTCAAAACATCAAATATATTATCACATATTATTTTCGATGGACAAAAATTCAATACACATTTTTCGCGCAGAATTGCAAACGTACAAAATGATCTTATTTTAATTCAGAATACGAATAATATGCATGTCGTAAATATATGGCACCTTGATGACGCCCGAACGCGACACAGTTCGAGGTCTAGCTAAACTCGGTGCACGCGAAGTTGTCTTCGAACATGTACGGGTCACCGTTGAAGTCGATTGGCGGCAGCGGATGGTCGGCGAACGGCATGAACGCCGCGGCCACGTCCACCGGGAAGTCGGCGGACAGAAGCGGCGATGGGAAACCGACGACATCGGTGGCCGACGTGGAGCACGACGACGGAGATAGCGAATAGGTCGCGGCCGCGCCCGGCAAGTCACGCAGGAACGCGGCAGAATGATGGTGGTGGTCTGTGAGGAATCCGACAGTGGACGCAGCCGAGGAGCTGCACTCGCTACCGCCGCCGCCGCCGCCACAAAGTAAGTCTGACGCGTACTCGCTGAGCAGCGAGTCCACATCGTCAGACGTCGAAGGCGACAGACAGCAACCAAGCGCGGCCAAGTGGTCGGTGGTAGTCAGTAGCGGCGCCGAAGAAGACGACATCGCTGCTGTTCCGATGAGTCCTCCTCCGCCGCCACTTATGCCTCCGCCACAGATGGTGGTCGTGGCCGCGACAATAGCTGCGGCCTCGGCGGCAGTACTAGGAGATGACGAAGACTGGGCGCTTGGCGCCGCGGTCAAGAGTCCGCTGAGCGCTGAAATGTACTTCATGGCTAGCCGGAGTGTGGTGATCTTGGTCAGCTTCTCGTTGTGCGCGTCAACCGCCAGGTGGGGTACGGCACGGCGGAGCGCTTCGAACGCTTCGTTGATCTCCCGCATACGGCTCCGCTCGCGTGCGTTAGCCGTCTTCCTCCGATACCTACAACAGTTCATAAATTATTTCTACGCCGACACGTATAAGGCTGAATGGTGAGATTGGGTGATAATCTTATATGCGTGTTGCCCGATTAAAGGTTCCTATAACGGGTGGGTATAGGTGGTAGGGGACATATAGTTATGAATATTATTTATTTCGTAGGTGTTTAATTTAAACGGCCATATAATATTTACGATTATGAATTCTAGTTTTACACTTTATAGAACAAAGGATTTAATATATATATATATATATATATATATATATATATATATATATATATTATAATATAGGTATAAAGATTCTCAATGATATTTTTAAACGGTACAGTATTCCTAACATAATTGATTAAACTGAGTTAATTTTTTTTTAATTTAACTAAAAGTAATTTTATAAACAGAATAACATTTCGATTTTACCAACTCTTGAGAAAAATAGAAAATTTTCTTTTCATTTATATATCCACATTTCATTTAAACTCTTTTTATAAATATAAATATATAATATATATATATATAACTATATTTCTTTTAAGGGCATCTTGTTCAATTCAGTTTACATTAATACATATTTAAAGTATAAACCTACAGTTTGTATATTCTAGCCATTATATAAAAATATATAATGTCATTGATGAATAAATCTAATAAGAAAACATACATATAACCATTAATCAAAGAGGTAGGTTTTATAATAATAATATTATTTATTATTTTACAATAGTTTATTAAAATTTTAAAATTGTATTTAGTTTTTTTATTTGTTAATGCAATTTATATAATAGTATTGGTTATTGGTTAATAGTTGTAAACGGAGAAATGTTTTTTGATAAATTAATGTGATGTTTTTTTTTTTTAAATTTTACCCTACTTGTATTGTATATACGCTTTTACGATATGCAACGGTTTTAAAATTTTAAAAATTTGAATAGTCAATAAAAAACTATTTTTATTCATACTATACATTTGTAAAGAGAAATATTAACATAATTTATGTATGAGTCAGATTATCCTAATAATTACCATCGTCATAATTTAATATACATATTCTCATTTTTTAATGTTATTCACGATGACTAGTAAAATAAAACGAGCGTGTTAATGTAGTACCTACTATCGGTGGTTTAGAATTTTTCACAGAAATCGAAAGCCAACATATTTTTTAAATAATAGTACACGAGTGACAAAGCATGTTCGAATATTTATTTACGAAAGGGCGTCGAAGTGGTGTTTTGTGGGTTTTGGTTTTATAAACGACTTAAAATTTCTTTGGAACATTCGATTGTAAAAAAAAACAAATTAAACACATATTGCTGCTGCATTAATATGCGCCCACCCCGAATTCATTTAAAATATCAAACCAATATCCATAAATAACATGCCAAGGGCGTAACTCTAGCAAACCCAAAATTATAAGATCACATTACCTAATCTTGATAAATGAATACATTCAATTAATATAAGAGTCAAATTAATTAATTTTTTTTTAAATCAGGTCTGTTGAATAAAATTAAAAAGTATTATTTTTGTCATCAAAAAACAGATATAATAAAAAAAGGAAGGAAACAATATTATAACTATGATGGCTTTAGTTTAAACAAAAAACACTTTAACTATATAATAACGACGTTAAACCGATTTGCAAACGATGCCTATCTTACGAGGATCCTAATTTAAGCATATTATTACGGGTACTGTAGTACCTTGGTTACTCCTACAGTTGTAAATGTATATTCGATCGTAATAATTCACCGCCCTCGGGCGCGGTGTTTCTTAATGTATTTGGCGATTAGTTTTTTTCGATATAGGTCAAACTAAAAAAGTTATATAAGGAATTTTTAAACAATATATAATTATCTACTTTATTAATTTGATTTTTTTTTTTCATAAAGAAGTTAAAAATTATAGTTATTTTATAACAAAAAAATATATTTATATGTTAAGTATTAGCACAAAATTATTTGAATTTGGTAAATTGAAAATTTTATTTGAATAATTAATTTAGTTTCCCAATAAAAAATCATTTATGCTCATGAAGAAATCATAAAAAATATTATTAAGTATGCAAACATATTTCTATGCAAATATTTATTTTTATATCTCAATAAAAATATATTAATACGTCTAGGATGCTTCGAAAATATGAAAACATTATCATTTATCATCCTCATTATTTCTAGTTATTATTTTAACGAATTTGTAAAAATAAAATTTAGAACTAATATTTGTTTTTAAATTTCAGTCACGTTAAAAAATTCTTTCGTTATCAAATATAATAATGAAACCGAAAATTTTTTTACCAAACTTATCTGATAGAAGCATAGAAAATAAACTACAAGCAAATTATCGATTGAAAAAAATGTAGGTACCTATATTATCATCGCTAAGACGCTGATACTACTAGTTATGTTTTTTTTATTTAAAAAAAAAAAAAAAGCTAAAAGAAATCTTAACGTCAGCCACAAAAATTAACTACAACTTTCTTAACCAGGGCCAAAAAACCCCGAATACGCAGACAAAAAACAAAAAAATATTTAGTCGACAGAATAATTTAATACGACTTACCTGCTGAGAGGCTTAGGCTTCTGACGCCGTTTGGTAGATCGACCGCGAGTTGATGGTTTCCAACTGTCTTCGTGATCCTCGTCGGGTTCTTCACGTTTTAGTGAAGCCCTCGGTCGTAGAGAGTATTTTTCCTGCGCTTTTTCCGGTAAAGGCAGCGCACTATTGTTGTTCGCATCGAACTCAGCCATTTTCACGAATCGTTAGGAATTAAATAAAATCGATTTGAAAAAAAAATCTTTATCTGATTCGAAAAATAAAACACTTCTTCACTGCAAATGACAGTCAAAATTCATCGCTGAACGTGCGCAAAATCGATCGTTTGATCGTTAAGTTACTACACATCACCACAGACTCACGGCGGTGAGAACTCGCGCGTTGACGGCGTACGACGTCCGACTGGACTGGAGTAGCGCGGCACCGGTCGTTCAAGTCTCTCGTAAGAGGCTCACGAGACAAGACTGCTGTGCAGCGGCGACGGACCGATCTCTACCGGCCGTCCAAATGCTGGGCTTGCTGCAGAGGACACGCGCTTGACAAGCCCCCTCCTCTCATAAACGCGATATACGTTGCCGCGCGTGTGGACTATTATAATAATAATAACAACAATAATAATAATACACACGCGCTGCCCCCGCGACACCCAAAATATAATAATAATAATAAAAAACCGGACCCATTATTTATGTTTCCCTTTTCTTGTATGCCTAGTCTTCGTCTCTATTTCTTTCTCTATGTCTATCTCTGTCTTTGTCGATGTTACACTTCGACATAATTATCGGTAACTACTCTCTCACACAGTCATCACAACTCTTTCTTTCCATGTATACCTATAGATAATTATACTCATAGATATTAATATATGAGGACAAAAAACATAGGATATTAACAATAATTCCCATTTTTTTTGCTGCATTACTTTATCAAATATTATCGTCTCGGTTTATCGAGGATCGAGTTTCTATTTCCAAGTGCCTATGTCATACATTATAGTCATTATACGAAATAATACATGAAAAACTTCATTTTTTACCAATCACGCCTGAGCTGTGGAATTAAAATGTTTGTGTGTTTTATTGTTATCTTCTTATCATTCAAATACAACATAAACAAAAAGAATTATCATTTCATACTAACAATTGAGTTTGGTAAAAACGTAGTAAGCTATGGTGCACTATAATATTATATTATATCCAAATAAATTTTTTTTCTAATTATATTTTTCAATTATGCTTTTTAAATAAAGTGATTGAACAATCTGAATTAACTTAAAGCTAACTAAGCTTTCAGATTTTTCTTTTTTTTTGAAATATTTCCAAATTGTTAACGATCATGGTAGTTGATGAATAAAAAATAATTAAGTACTGCTGTTGATTATATTCAGTTAACACGGTGAAAATTAATATGAATAATGAAGTTGTTTTTAAAATAATAAGATCTCCATGACAAACACGTTTTGTTTAAATTTTTTTTTAAACTAAGTCCATATACATATTTATAGTTTTATTTTATTTAAAAGGACGCCACACCCGCATGTGTTGTCTCCGTCGTACAAGTGCGTAGCATAGCAAATTTTACGCTCGATAGATCACGTTTAGCTTCGTTAGTTGAAAATTTAGAATAAATTGCCCTTTTATAAAAATTAAAGGCAATCTAGGGCATCTTATGGGCTTTTAATTATATTTGAAGATATGCAAATATATATATGTGTCGTCCACTTAAAAGATACAAACATATTTAGGCATTTAACGTAGTTTTTAAATTCTGAGTGGATAACATATTAAATAACATAAAAATGTATTTAAGATAATTAACATTGTCGGGTTGTAAAAAAGAAAACGTAAAACATGAGCTGCTATCTAGTGATCGAACACTGTACCAACAGTTTTTATGCTAAGAATATAGTATACCTATTCTATCAACAGCCGAGACTGCTGAGTTACGAGCATTTTAAAATTTTACTAATATTACAATTTTAAATTAAAACATCGAAAAAAACCGATCGGGATAACATAAAAAAAGGTTCTTACCTAATAGTTAATTAATAGTTCACTTTTATATAAAAACTAACAACACGTTATTGAAAATGATGAACAAAATTTGTCGTCATATTTGTAAACACAAAGACAACGCAAGCGAGTATGAAGTCCTCTATGAACAACATTTACAGGTCCAGGACAGTGGGTATAAAACCCAATGGGCAGTGAGCATTATACAATAAATTCAATATTATAAACTTCTGTTATATCTAAATAGTAAATTCAAATCCCCTACGACAATCAAAAATGCACTTAAACCACACTACGCTTTGAAAAGTAAATCCATTAGACATCTATTATACGGCATTGTACCGTTCCAATCGATGAATGGACAAAATCAAAATCATTGAAAGCAAATAAGACAGATATGGTGGTCGTAGGTTACTTATTAATAAGACTATAAGCTAAACATAATGTAAGAGTCTATTTATGTATGATTTATAAATAATTATTCACGAAAAAAAAAAATAGTAAAATAATTTACATTCAGAAACGCCCGTAAATAAAATAAAAAATGAATGTAATATATAATAACCGTGGGCAGAATTATATGGTCTGTGGGTATGAATTTTTCTCTTACTATTTTATTAAATCAATATTCTTCAATTATATGATATACACAATGCATAATAATGTAACCGATATAACTTTTGGCCTTGACGTCAAACAATTATTTATGAAAAAGTATGAAATAAAACAGATTATGGCAACGCAAAATAAGTTTGAAGATTGATACCCGCAACATTTTAATACTCGATTTTAAAACAAATGTTTACTTAGGGGCTTAAAAAATTTGTCATACTCACACAGTAGAGCTCAAAACTAGATAACCTCTTAGTAAAACTGTATTTTATGTGGCAAATATCTAAATACCATCTTATATTACACATTCGACATTCGTTATATTATAACTTTATAAGCTTTGAAACAGATCATGCCATGACATCCCGTTTAGTTTCTATTGACAGTTCCACACAAACTTTACGTTATAGTCGTTATTTTTTTTTTCAAAATCAAGTTCAACAATAAACAAAACAAGTTTTAATTATAAACGTTAATCGGGTAATTCGGGTGACGAACTAGAGTGCAGGGCAGGAGTTTACCATGAAGGTCTCAAAAAATAAAACCAAAACTTTTAAGAAACCCGTTTTCACCAACGATCGATATCTACATCACCCGTAATAAGTACGAAGCGCATACATATTATTAAATACTCAGACGTTCGTGATACACATGACTATGTGAGCTCGCACATAGAGAGTAGGTCATAGTGGGCACGGCAGCGCGTCGTTGTTGGTCGTAGGCCGTGTTCGTTTCCGGACCGCGTAGTATTTATTATATTATTATGAATGAAACACGCGAGAGAGGTGTTGCAGCCGTTGCGTAATATTTTAATCGCTCGCGCGCGCTTCGTAAGAATAACATTTACAGCACGCGCCGAAAAGTGGCAACTATGACGACGACGAACCACCTACTCTATCTCATCAACACTCAACCCCACCGAATTTCCGGTAATGACGATTATATTATATGATAGTATAATATTCATATACCGTCATCGTCAAAACACGTTCGTATAACACTATTATTATACATGTAGGTACAACGCAGGTAATAATAATTATCACGGTCGACGACTTCCGGTGAACGCGCGGCAACGGTGGTGCCAAGACGTACAACGCGCAGAGACCGAGCGAAAATGCAAAAACGTTGCGTGGGACGACAGAACAGCGCCCAAATAATCTTAACCGCCCACCAACAGCGGCAACGGCTGCACAGAACAGCCTTGGCGCCACTGTCGTTTTCCCGTCAATGAAACGCGTCCCGGCGTGTTGCACACGCGCGATGCTTCGCTTATACAAAATACCTCATTTTTTATTTTTAGCTCACACCTGCGCCCAATAGTTCGAAGAATTTTGAGTTAATCATCACACGGTCACAACGATATAATTAAATTATTACATATATTAATTGTATAATAAACACCTACACCACTGACATTGTTACAACGTATTGATTACCTAAATAAATATAAAGTACCTATATTTTCACATTCTCATCCAACATTAAAGAAATTACTTATTATATAATAGGCATGTATTAATATGTATTCTAACGTAAGCATAATTATTGTGGAGAAAAGTGTTATAAATGAATAATGATTCAGTGAAGTAAGTAGGTACTATGTTAGTTTATTGTAGGTACAACAGTTGCAAACTATGTTTGCCAAGTATTTGGTTAGCATTTATAAAAAAATAAATTAAATATTTTTTATACAGTTATCATTAAATTTCCTATTCAAAGATTATAAAAAGAAACAAAACTGTATTTAAAGGATATTTTAACAAAAAATATATATATGCAACTCTATAATAGCACCTAAGCCTTAATGAACTGTATTTCAATCAAAAATATAATTATATAATTACCAAACTTTAGATGGCTGTACTTAACCATAAAATGTATAGTATACAGATGAATCAACAATCAAATTTTTTAGAAATCAGTCCAACCAAAAATAGTTACAAAAATCAGTTAATTTTTTTGCTTTTGCAATACAACTAAATCAATGCTACAATGCTTTACAATTTTAAAATTATCATAAGAAATGTATTGGTTAAAACGAGAAATAGATCTTAATAATTTTATTGAAAATGTATAATATAGTCAATACATTATATGTTTAGAAAGCATACCAGGTAAAAATATTTGGGGTTTTCAGTAGGTAAATATAGGTACATTTATAGTTGATTACATTATATATTGTTATAGTAAAAACTTAAATTTGTAAAATGTTATTTCGGGTATATAATGTTATTATGTTTGATTCAAAGTTTACTTTTTTAGTACTACAATTTCATAAGCCCAAGATTATTGATGTAAATTTCTGAATAGTACCCATACATTTTCTGATATAAGATACTATTGCTGATATTTTTTACTAGTATTTTCGTTTGATTCAATTGTTTAATAATGGTTTAAAAAATTATAATTCAATGTATGATTTATAAGTTTTTTTTTGCAAAAATGTCTGTTACATCATCAAGTTTAAATTGCAATTCGCAGTCATCTGCACTAACACCATTGTTAGAACATTCAAGCGTTCGTATATTAGATATCGATGCATTTTGAATTGTTTTCCAAATCTAACCACACGATGCTCATTTTATAACAAACGCGTTCCATGTATTTATGAATCAGAAATTCAGAATCATAAGTTATAATTTGTATTTATTTACATTTTTTACAATTTTAAATTCTAATTTTGGGTATTTTTTTATTCTATAGATCATTTTAGGATTATTGAGGCTTTAGGTATAAAAAGTTTTGGAATCTAAAATTTGAATTCGAAATTTTATTTTATGATTTCTACAAGCTTTTACATATTTTTACATAAATTGAACAAATCATAGTAATTTACTGTACAGATCAATAATAATCTCAAACGATAGGTATACAAAAAATCATTTCAGGCATATGGAAATAATTGTTTTTTCAAATTAAAGAAATCTAAAACGATCAGTTCTACCTGTAAAACGGTTTTAATATCAAAATGTAGGTATATTATGATTTAGGTATACCAAATTTGTATAAGTATTTGTTACGAAATTATTAAAAATAAAAAATAAATATAATGAATTTTCTTAGTACATTTGAATAATATACCTTTGCATAAAAGCATTTTGTTTAGGACATTAAAATCCAAAGCCTTATTGTGTAATGTAATTTACAAAAAAATTATTAACAATATTAACAGTTTTAATTTATTCTGTTATTATACTAAGAAGTCATTTTTAAATAAGTTTTATCTTTTAACTGTGATAGTAGTGAACGATATTTTATTTTAAAATCTAAAAATATTTTATAATAAGAGGGCTCGCAAGAATTTGATAAAATTATTATTATTATTTTTTTTTTTTTTTGGCTCCTGAGGGGGTTCGTCTTACGTCCCTACAGATGGGGAGACTCTCTATAATATAAAGAATTACATGTTTTATTAATAGTGAGATGTTTATATTAAGAATCTTATAATGTATATACTCATTAGTCATTACCCAATACATATACTATAAAGTATCAATTGATAATAGACATTACAAACTAATATAGATATATTATGAATTATAAATTACAAATTACAAAAGAGACTAGACCGGAATCGTTGAAGTACGTTTACTTTTTTTATACTTATACATAACATATATGAAATATATGAATATAATATATAATATAGATATAAATATAAATTAATGAACATTTATATCGATCGGCAGTCGTTGAGCAACAGCAATTTTACGTCATCCGGTCTGCGGTTATCGCAGTCGTCGCCTTGTTCCATATAGTAATTTGAATAGGACACTATACAACTACAGGTACTAGTGTACCACCTACTCGTAACTCGTAAGTATCACTGAACTCAAGGCAACCAGTAATAGACATTTATTATGGGTACGTCATAAATCCCTCTTAAAATTTAATCATGTAATATATTACAATACAATTTTTAATATTACTTCATACAACATTCACTCATTCATGAATTCATGAATGAACTCTCTCTGATGCCCACTATAAAATATACACTCAGAAAAAAGTCGTTTTGTATTCTAATAAAACTATTTTCATAATTTATTGTCTTTTGATTTTCATAGACAAAAATTAACCAATACTAATAGTCATTAACAATTAAAAATATTTAACTGTGTTTATCGGTAAATTATGTATTTTTATAAATAGCTTAATTTAATACAATCATTACAACTTACAAGCAATATTAAAATTACAAAGTGGACTCACAATTAATTCCAAAAAAGAAATTCATGGAAAAGTTTACCAACATTATGAAACTAATTTTTATCATCATAAAATAAGTTATTATAATATTATTAAAATAATTATAATAAGTAATAAAAAAGGTAGGTAATTATTTAGTAAATAATTCATAATAGAAACCATCGGTATTTGTATATGACATAAGAGACTTTATGACTGTTTATAAATTAATATTATGCAATATATTTTAATTTGTAACTATTGTTACTGCTAAAATTTAGTGTTCACCGACTCCAAATTATTTCGTCCATAAAATTAATTATTTTAATCTAAAATCATAACTTACAAGTTATAACAGTTTAAAATGTATCGGATGTGTTTAAAAAAATGAAATTTAGTTTGAAATGATCAAATTATTATATTTTGTAAAATTAAAAGGAAAACTTTAAATGTCTTTGAATAAAACCAATAATTTCAGAACAAAATTGAATTTATAGGAAATGAGGCCATGTTACATATTACCATATTGCCATACCTACTCATATTCAATTGTACCTATTAGAATTATGTTAAGAAATTAAGTTTGGTATAATTCATTTTTATATTCATTAACTGATATAAATAGTATATTAATTGATACATTCTGATTGTGATAAGGTCGAGTTTTATGAATGTATGATATAAATCGTGGGTTACCGCCCGATCTATTTCATTGCTGTACAAACTAACCTAATGGTTGGAGACTAAAAAATAATTACAATAATATAGGTATTGGACGGTATTAAAATAATATTATTGTATAGGTAAAACGTATTTCTAAAAGATGGTGAAAAAAATAGAAAAAGTAAACCGAAGAAAAAATAATATAGCTTCTCCCAGAGAAAAGATGACGTGTCAAAAGTGTGTGTGTGTAGTTTTTATACCTTCTACGCGCGCGTCACGATGAGTCCTCGGTATTCGTTATTATAATATACCCATCATAACATTACATGAATAGAAAAATATTTCGACATTTAAATAGAAATGAAAATAAATAAATGTTATT
This sequence comes from Diuraphis noxia, assembly GCF_037042655.1. Classification (NCBI taxonomy): domain Eukaryota; kingdom Metazoa; phylum Arthropoda; class Insecta; order Hemiptera; family Aphididae; genus Diuraphis; species Diuraphis noxia. The sequence continues at coordinate 17,756,066 of NW_028301714.1, read as the reverse complement.
GTAAAGCTACCACCGCCGTCTATTGAAACTTGAGACCTCGTGGCACGACGATTTGTTTTGACTCTTTGGTGCAAGCCACGCATCAACTGCCACCACCCTCCGACCATAATTATTGTGAAAACACCAACGGAGAAGAAAAGCATCGACTGCGACACTACAACCGTGGCTGACGAAGAGGAATGTCTATCGCTTATGTTTGTTTATTGTGCGCGCCGAGTTCTGGGTAGGTACTTCTTTTAAAATGTTAATTCTCATAATATTATCCTAACTAGAAACCGACATAATATTATTACACTACTAATGCATTTAACAATTTTAAAACAGCAATTATAAAAACTGTACAATTAGTAACCAACCAACAGCAACATGGTATATTTCTTAGTTTGGATTACGCATTTATACATTTATACCACATTATAATACATAACATATTTTTTTTATGTGACAATCATTTACAATTTTATAAATATAATAGACAACTTATAAGTACTTAAAGATCATCTTCTAATATATATGTTTTATTTTTATTTTAAAGCCTAGCTAAGGGTTTTAACAGACTCAGTATTTTAATTTAGTATATATAATAAGCAATATTACCATATGTGAAAATAAATGTAGCACTAAAGACTCATCAGTTGAATATAAATAAGAAAAATATAAAAATATTGAATTTATTTATGAAAGTAGTAATAAAATGCAAAAATATAGTTTTAAGTTGTATAAAAATAAATTATTATTATTTAAATCAAGTCTCACTAACACATTCACTTTTGTTAAGTATATATTGGCATTTATACAGTGAAAGATTAGGGTACCTGGGTTTCCCTCAAATTATCAAAAGAGGCAATCAAATTTTAAGCCAGATGGGATATAACTTTAATCTAAAAAAAATAATGCATATGTTATATAAATATACAGCATAGTATACTTTAATTAATTTTCATCTTTACATTAATGTGTATATTTGTCGTTTAAAATAATTAGCAATAACCATTAACTAATATTAATTGATAGAACTAATAAGTATAGATCATATTCGATTATTAGGAACTAGTTACACTACATGAACTATATAAAAGGTTTTTAAATTTTTGTCATAAGTAATAACAGTAACTCTAATACTTCAACTACAAAAATATGAAAAAGAAAAAAGGAAAAATCTAAGTAATAGATGACTTAGTTAAATTACTTTTTTTCTAAATTAACCACTATTTAAATTATTTAAAAATTTACCAAAAGATTCAATATTCAACTTCAAACAAAATAAGATCAGCAGGTCAATTTTCCATAGAATATTGCAGTAACTGTCCAATTAAGTATTTGTGTTTATTATGTATATTGAGGGACCAGGACAATTATAAATCATGGTTCCAATTAAATCATCTAATGGAAATGATCAGTGTGAATAAAAAATAATATTATTCAGTCTTTTAATGGAGCAAAAATACGAGTGGAAAGTTTAATGGACTACAATAACATTAAAGAATGAATTATGTAATTTTTCAGTAACTTTTTAAATATAGTATTGGAAATGTAATCATATCAAAAAAACTAAGAGACTATTCTGAAACTGATTAGAATGATGAGAATTGTAATTTTAAAAATATATAGACAAAAGAAGTTTTTTAAATTTTTATAAAAATGTTTTTACATGTAATTAAGATTGAGACTATACTAGTGGCAAATAATGCGATCTAGATTATTAGGATGCAGAATTAGTAAAATAAAATTTAAGGAATGTTTAGTGAAAAAATGTAATACTCAGTGATATAATGTACATTAGATTAGGGTATAGAAATTTCCTGAGTTCTTAAGACATCAAATGAAGTGTGTTTGGAATTGTTAAGACAAGTGATTGAGTGACGACTGTTAAAACATATTATAATAGATTCTTTTAGGGAAAAATCCTATCAAAATAAAGATAGAAAAACAGTTGTTAAATTCAAGAACAATTTAATTATAATTAATGTTAAGCTGCTCGACACACCCACCCAAATTTTAATGAATCTACGCACAATAATAAAAAAAAATTATTAAGGATTTATAAAAGTTACAAAGAATTGCAGTTGAGTATACTTGGTTTAACATTGAAGAAAATTTATTTAAGACATACGATTCAATGAAAAATTGCTAGTTATGTATATTATACAATATATTTCCAATAGTTGAAAAGGTAAAGTACTGATATCAATTAAAATATTTTACTGAAAATAAATAAATACCCATAAAACATAAGAGCTACATTAATATTTAATTGATTCTTAGTCTTTAATACAATCCGCTAATTTTTGTAAATGACAAAATAATTCATTCAGTCCTATTAGAAACTTAAATATTCCATAAGAAAAATCTCATAACACTACAAAAATTAAGATTAACGATAGCTGCTACTTCAATCAAATAATTTTATTTTATATAACCAACATAACAACCATAAATGAAATAATATAGGTAGGTAGATAACTAATTATTAGGATCAATTAACTATTAAGTAATCTAACATTTTTTTTGAACCTTTCCAAATAAAAAATAATGAATTTATAACACAAGATTTATGGTACAGTATAATTCCTTTGTTTAGAGTCAGGCTTTTAGGTTCTTAGAGAAATACATCAACTGAAAAGACTTTAAGTGAAACTATTTTTACACACTATTTTTATAATATGTTTCTACTGATAAATATCAATGTATTATTTTACAAATAAATGATAAAAATTTCACAATTTAATTATTTAATTTATACATATAACTTTTCTATGTTAAAATAAACAACATTTTTACTAAATACTTTTGGCCATGTAAGGCGTTCTGGGTGTTTAGTTTACATATAAATTATTTATAACTTATTATGTATACAAAAATGTATTGCAAACACTAAATGTTGTCGAATTAAAAACCAAATATATACATAATACCTATGTATATATTACCTATAGGCTAAAATAAATAAGAATTTAAAATAGTACCTATTTTGATAAGAACGCTTCAAATATATAGCAAAATAGATGCCAATGATTGTACAGTAATCATACCAAATATAAATGAATTAAAATAAAACTAAAATTGTGTTCAATAAATATAGGTAATAAAACAAAATAAATTGAGCATATGACACCTATCCTCCTACAACCACAGATACCAACTTAAACCAAACCACACACCTAATTAATTAAATTAGTAAATATAAAAATAAATAAATTATCAGAAAGCAAGTAAAGTATTACCTCTCTTGAGTCTTGACATTATGTTCTCTCTTGTTAGACCGTTATACGTAGCCTAAAAAAATTTAATTAAATGATTAACAAAACTAAAATAAATAAATAAATTTAATTTAAAATACTTACTGGTAGTACTCTCTGCAAACTCAACAATTGGCCTCCATCTCGTTCTAATTTCACTAAGTGGTTAAGCAGATAAAACTCAGTCTTGCTACACCTAGAAAATGTATCGTGCACACCACAGATACGATCCATCTCGTTTAAACGGTTCAAGCCTAAACAAAAAAACATGGTTAAACATGGCCGACCCACAAAAACGATTGATAATTACAAAAGCTAAGCACTTTGGACCATCGGTATACTCTTGTAGTTTATTTTGTTTAGGTTTGATTTTAATTTGATGGGTGAATTTAACTAGAAGTAAGATTCGCAAGATAAATAAATAAAAACGCTATCGCGATCGTATTTCGTTCAACACATATTTGGAAAATGCGAGTGACTAAAATACCATTAATAAGTAAATAACGAATTAATTATAAAACTTTGGCACCAGTCAAGCATCGTGGTCATAAGAAATTCGATTAAACACGAGTCACCATTTCTACTATCTGATAATCGTTGGACGATGTGTATAACACTCGGTGAACACAAAAATGACGGGAAAATAAATTATTTAAATACTCACGAAATCATATAATAAGTTCAATGGAAACAACAACATTCCAATATCCGGATCAAAGTGGATAAAAATGTGTCGAAAACGACGGTGAAAACGTGGTCCGCCTTATGGTGGTAGTCGTCGATGTGTGGCACTCGTCATCAACTGATTCGAATTGATTTGATACACAAAAGTTTCGAAACGCAAACGTACGTCAATAAACCGAGGGAAGAGTAAAAAAATTTAAAAAATTGATCACTGGTTGGCGAACGTCAAAAAAGGCGAACGGATGCAGTTGTATGTCTAAACGACTAGGGTCTCAGTTTGCAGTGAAGAACCACAAGAACCAAGAAATAAAAGAGAACTAAAAGAATCGCGAATAAACGATGAGCCCATACCTGGACAGAAAAATGCCGGCAGGTAGAGCAGTGTGACCAACCGCCGGATACACAAACGTCATTGCCAACTGATCTAAACTAGTATTATAAACAACAGGCTTAGGGCGGGTTGCATAAAGAACAGTCTGTAAATTTGTTACCAGCCCTGTAATTTACTGGCTCTATAAGGTTTTTAATGATTGTGTAAACAGCTATTCTCGGGTTGCATAAAGAAATATAAAATTATTAATAACCGTGGTTACCAAATAAATTAAACCATATTAAACCAAAAAATTGTGCGTAACCGCGTAGGTATATTAACTTAAAAATATTTTTTATTCTTTAATAATCGCAAAAACTAAAAAATATATAATATAAATTGAATATTGATAATCTTTGATAGTAAAACTTGTTTATCTTATCATAATAATAATATTATATTATTTTAACCGATCTGTAATTAGTTACAGAGCCCAAATCGGATCTGCAGTTTACAGGTCCGGTAGCCGATAATTTACAGAGCCGGTAACTTTACCGAGCGTTCAAGCAACACCTAATTTTATTTACAGATCCGTTAACGTACTTACAGATCTGTAAGTAGTTACAGGACGTTTATGCAACCCGCCCTTATAGTGCATGGCCGGTTCACCCTTGCACACGACGCTATACTACTTCTTCCATGTTCCAATGTTCCATGTTCACGACAACCCACTGAAATGAAATTGCACGACTGCCCAACTATCGACAACTACAACTATTGAAATATTCCGATTAAAATAAAAATTTGTTGTCAGCATAGAAACCTGTTGCACATCGATCATAAAACGCTAAGGACACGAAGTGCGGATTTTAAATTGCAAACAAACACCGAAAATTTTTTTTAAATAATCAATACTCACAAAGACGTGTTGATTGCGGTTGCAGCGGTCGTGACTGATTTGTCTTAATGTTCCATGTCATAACATTAATCCGTCGCCATTTTTTGTTTTGGCCCCAAGTGTTTAACGCCTGCGTTAACCATTAGGTTACTTATTGAAATATTCCAACTAGACCGACTTGTAGTAGCAGCTATAATACATCAATATCCCATGTAGAACAACTGTAATATAATACACCAAACCCAGATAAATAGAAGAAAACAAAATAAAACAGTCATACTGGAATAATGCCAAATTGAAAGTGTCATCACGAAAATATCACGTGGTTTTGAAACGATAACTAACGCCGTAAATTACGAAATAATTTAGAAAATTAGTTTGGGAAAGCCACGAAACAATATTAATGATGGCTATCGTGAGTTTTAAATTTGTTTCCACCATGCGTTTACATTATCCCGGGAATTATTAAATATTAATACGATAATCTGAAGCGTCACACATTTGACCAAGTAATGCTATAAATACGATATACGGATGTTTTTGAATTATTTTCATACACGCCATGAACAATATTGGAAAAATTAAAAATTAGCAATACTCACGAAGTCACAGGTAGTAGACGAAATGACGGCTGTGGCGGTCTTGGTTGAATTGTCTTGAAACGCCATTGTTTGTGGCAGTGATTCGATACTTGGTACTCGGTAGGTCGTAAATTACGATAGAAACCATTTAAGTGAGTTTCGCTAACGAAATCATAACAAAAATTAAATTCCTACGAAACACTGAAACGTTATCGACAGAACAAAGAAGCTTGAAAATGGCGGACCGACCGTTAACACAGAAGAGTTCGTTGTGAAGAAATGAAGGTGATCTTCAGTACAGGAAGGTGGAACGTCGAATGGCATTCCCGCGACCCCTGGACGCCCGTTTAAAGTGGTGCAATTCATTCAAAGCACTTCCTTGTGCGTAGTGTGACCAACCTGTACCGATCAATTATATTTTATGGCAATGGCATGGCGTGTGTCAATTTCACCCTGCATTAAACCCCTAATTCAAAATTTTGGCGTATAATAATTGCATGCATTATAAAAAAAATTTCAAATTAATATAAAAATTCAATACATATTTAATTGTTCAAAAATTCTAAGCGTACAAAATACTTGTTACCGATATGATGAAAACAATATTTTTAGGGTTGTTCAAAATATAATATACCCTATGGCCTATACCATTAATATAACATAATATATTATTCTGCGGACTAGTGGTATACTAAGCCTTCAATAATTTAAAAACAAAAAAAAAATTAACCACATAAATTTCACTACTCAGTTAATTGGATAGGGTTGGTAAAGGAAACTGAGAAGAGTGAGATGTTTATTTCTTGTTTAATATTTATTCAAACAAAATTAATTTGTTTATTAAGAATATATTTCTAGTGCTACATATATTTTATTATATAGTATTTTAAATTTTTAACATATTTTTACATATTTTACTAGTGATAAAATTTGTTACATAAAACGTTTTAATAATTTCTATCGCGAAGAGAAATGATTCTCATAATAACAACGCATAATTTAAATTACCTACTCATTTTTAAAGATAATCTAGCATGCAGTATGCACATAAGAAAAATGTTTTAAGTGGTCTCATAAAAAATGTTTACCGATTAAATTTTATATTATAGTTGATTGTTCTTTAAAAATAGTTCAAAAGCTATAACCGAAATACTAGAATAAAGGTTTAGAATCTTGGACCATGAACACTATAACTATAGCTATAACTATAACTGAACACTATCATTTTTAAACAATTACAATTATGTGTAACATTGAATTATAGATACCTATAGTTTTGAGGTTTTAATAATATTATAAACATTACATAAATAGACAATAATTTACAATTTATAAGTTATACGCCATAATAGTTCATTGCAGTGATAACTTATTTATGCGATGATTATCAGTGTTTCGGCATGTAATTAATATAATTATAAAATAATAATTATTATATAAATAACTAGGTTTTATTTTTAAATTAATTGTTATTTAATATTATTCTTAATTTATTCATCATCTATTTATAGTATTTTGTTTCAAATTATATTATTCAAGAAATATTCAACATTTATCTTATTTAATATTATAGTTACTTAACCTATACCTACTTAAATAATACAGATGTTTATTTATTCGTGATTTTTTGATTATTGAGATATTTTATGAAAAAAATTAAAACCTATAAAATGATATTTAAAAAATTAACTCTACGTGTAAATGACTTTAAAATTCTAGTCCCTGCAGCACATTAAAAATAGTAACATAACGGTCAAGATAGAGCACATTTGCATACACCCGATTACTGTTGATATGATAAAGATCAGACTGCATTTCGGAAGAAATTGTCTGGTATTCGCCCTGTCGTACTATTAATTCGACGGCGGCGTTCGTTCTATTGTAAACGTTATTTATCTATCCAAACGATCGAGAAGATGACTACTAACTAATTACGATCGATTTGAAAAACTAAAAAAATAAATGAATAAACACCGAGGACAATGACCAATTATAATATAGAATAATGTATTTGTCTTATATGCGTACAGTCGGAATTCTCATTTTTTTTTTTCATTTAGACGACTCAATTTGTTTTAACTATACATTTCAGGTTTTTGATCAAGAGATAACTGCGTGTGAAATTGAGTAGTGAGTAGAGGTACCTATACATAATAATACTTATACGTTAAAAGGACACAGTGAAAATATTGTCTCGTGCAAAAAATAGTCGATAGAAATAAAGGAACTAAAAACTGATAACCTCCCTCGACTATAACTATTTTTAATTACAAAATGTATTGTGATTGTACCTACGTATAATATGTACAAAATAAAAATGATTAGACTATGTAAATGTGCAAGTTAACAAGAAATTACTAAATTAAAAAAGTCAACAACTGAAAATAATTATTATACATAGTTTTCTATTCTTGATACAAAAATAAACAATTAAAATATGGATGATTATTATAAGGTTACCAAATTATATAGAGAATGTTTTATGTACCTATGTGAAATGATGGAAATGAATCAAGAAATAAGTGTTCTGTTACAACATCGCCATATTAAAACTGTGGCATATTGCTTATTCAGTGGTTAAACTGAGGGGGGACGAAGGAGGACTGAATACCCCTTCTTATTTACGGTTAGATTATGCGTCCCCTTTAATTTAAGTCTCCAAAGTCTGGGGGGACGCTAAAAAAATAAATTTATTGTGAATTTAATAATATGTTGCATGTTAATTTTAATAATTTATTAAATTATTTATGCAGCCACACACATTGATTAGATTTCGAATTTAAACGTATTTTATTTCGCTCGAATAATCTCCACGTTCTGAAGATGGTTAAGTTTAGTGCGATAAGCAATTTTTAAATAATAAATTATTGTGTAGTAGTGTCACAGAATAGATTAAATAGTGTAGTGTGTTATCCATAATAGGTAGTGTGCGATTCCATGTGATATAATAATTATGGTTTAAATAAAATATTAAACTGAAAGAATATGAATAGTGATATTATTTATTATAAATTGTTTTTTTAATGAAATGTTTAAAACTAAAATGTAAATGTATTTTTTTTTTAATTTCGGGCAATGATTTTTAATTCATTTTTAACTTAGCAGGCATTATATATTTAAAATCATTTTTGATAGGAGAAAATTTGATATTACATACTATATTAACATAACATTTTTATGAACCATGGTGTATAAAAAAATCAAATTATATAGGTTCATACCTAGTAGGTTTCTTAAAAAAGTTTGGTTAGATATAGATTTTGGATGAAGAACTCGGGAACGCTCCTTAGTTTTTGGTAACGTTAGTCCCCCCTCAAAATTTTTCCCACTTTAACCACTGTAGCACAAATTTAAAAGTTCATGACAAAACTCTTAAGTACTTAAGTTTGTTAATTGATAACATTAACGTTGAAAAATTTAAATAAAGAGTATAACAAGAAGACCTGACAAATAGAATAACATTGTTATAATTTATATTTTTTATATTTTTAGATATTACTTATTCACACTTGCGATACATGTATAACATTTTTAATTATGATTTTTTAATACCGAAAATAAGAAAATTTATAATTGAAGTTAATTTTTTTTTTTGTAATTAGTCAATCTGGTTCTTAGAAAAAATTTACTGTAAAAAATACAATACAGTAGTTCATTTTTTAAATCTCTTTATTTTTGTTGATCCTGTTTTTAAATTCAAAAACTATATACTTTTGTAAAATATTTAAAAGAATTTTTAAGCAGATACTTGTTAAAATCTGAAATTAATTTTTTTTTTATATTACTTTTCAAATTAATGAGTTCCTTGACTAGTGAATGAAAATTTGGTATGTTGTATGTGTGTAAGCCAGATAAAACACTTGCATGTCCTCTTAAAGGGAACCCATTTTGAGTCAGTTAAAGCTGTAAAAACAAAATTGAAAGAGGTATTAAAAACATTGAAGAAAAAGGTTTTCCAAAATTATTTTGAAAAATGGAAAATGTTGATAAAAGAATGGATTAAATGTGATGTGAAGTATAATAATGGAGAAAAATATTAAATTATTAAAAACTGTTAATAGAACATTTAATAGTGAAAGTCTCATTACTTAATATAACCACACCTCAAGTAAGTTTTGAAGTAATGCATATCAACAATTTCAATTTTAAATCTTCATATCATAGGTGTGCGCACAGGGTATGTAGGGTATACGTTTGCATACCCTTCGGGCAGATGCTTAGGGGCACATGAACAATGTCTCTGTTCATAATTTCAACTGGTTAGTTAATGGTTATAAAATAGTAATGTAATATCAATATAGACAATGGACTTGTTTTTAAATTCATTGTGGAGGCCGTGGAGGGTTCTCAATACTCTATGAGAAAATATGGGTTTTATTTTTAGTGTAATAGGTATTTACTATTTATATTTTCCTACAAATGATAATGGTTATATTTTTAACTTTACAATGTTTAAAAACAAAAAGTCTTATGTTTATTATAATAGTTGAATAATTGATACTAAAATGAATTTAATATATTCTGTACTAATATAATAGCCAACATGACTAACCAGAGAACACTGATAAAAATATCTTAAGAGAGCGTTTGTAATCAAGTTGCAGTAATACATCAACATTTTCAAAAAATCATCTGCAAAAATTATTTTTCAGTAAAAAAGGGAGTTCTCATATGAAAAATAAAAGTTTGTATTGCCACAGAACACTTAACCAGTAAAAAAATATGTTCTTTAAGTAAGAAAAATTCAAAAATCTAAAATTTGAATGAATATACTATTAAAGGAAAAATGTGGGTGAGCATAGTTAGAAAATCACCCTGTACTTCAAAATGTACGTCCAGCAGTTCCATTTAATACATTAAATGCTCATAACTAAAGCTTGAATGTTTATGAATTTGCATATTTTTATCGCACAACCAGAATTATACCCAAGTATGATATAAATTTGATTCATGAAGTCTAGATTACTAATATGTAAGCTTATTTATACATTTTTGAGCATATAAATGCATATTATATTGATTATTTCTAAATTATTTAGCATGTATACATATTATAGGTTATAAATATAACATTAAAAATTGTCTATAATATTATAATTTATTATCTCTAATTTGTTGTACTTCAATAAAAAAAAAAAATCATTGCTAATATTATTGTTTATAAGCCCCACATTCATGAATCTAAGAAATTAGAAACTGACAACATTGTTAAATTTAAGTACGCACCAATCAACTCTGTAGATGTGGAGCAGTTGTTTTTGATTTATAAAAACTTATTATCGGATCATCAAGTCTTCCAAATTTGAACATATCAGAAAAATAATTGTTATTCAGTGTAATCCTGATACATAATAAAGAACTAAAACTATGTGAGATTTAAATTTAATAGTTTGGAAACTAATTAATCATATTACTGTGTTTATAATAGCTGTGAATTAAGTATTTTGTAATAAAATATTTGTATTTTAAATACAGATTCAAGTATATATAATTTTTTTTTAATTAACATTAACCCCTTATTTCATTTATTTGTTGAAAAATAGAAAAATAGATATATTTAATATATTTTATGGCATATAATTGCATATTTTGACTTTTTTAAATGCATGTTTTAATGACATTTTGGCCATTAACATCCGAGATATACTCATAACTCAATTAAAAATTAAAATATTGAAAAACCCAACAAGAGATCACTTATAATGTTTTTATATTTAAGTTTGATAGAATTCTCTCTAATTTTTAAGTTAACAATTAATACAAAATCAGAACTATTGGACGTTAATTTTAGAGTATTATCTGGGTACAATGACCTCTTAATATAATATATCATGGTATACCATTAAATCAAAAACTAATAAATGTCTTATAAAATAAATTTAATTTATAAATGGGAATTACCTAAAAAAATTGTATTTATTGGTAATGAAATATAATATAAAATTATATATTTTTCAATTATTACATTTATATACCTGGTGATTCTTTTATCATTGAACACTCATTATTTCAAAAATTACTAATGTTTTTAAAAATATTTTTTTACATAATTTCAAGTTGTTCAAAAACCAACGTTTTTATTAAAAAAATGTATTTTAAAATATTTTTTATCCTTATAATTTTTTTAAGTTTTTTACTTTTTTGAATGACAACATAGAGTTTTAATTTCATATTCCAAAGCAGAATATTTTTCTAAGTATTTTGATTCATTAAAATCAAATTTAGGACAAGTAGTTTATGAGTTATAAGTATTTAAAGTTTAGATTGGCAGAGTGTACTTGTACGGGGTTACCCCGCAAAATGTTTATCCACTACTCCGCTTGTCTAAACTTTAATACTTATAACTCATGAACTACTCGTCCTAAATTCGATTTTTATGAATCAAAATACTCGGAAAAGTATTCTGCTTTGGAATATGAAATTAAAACTCTATGTTGTCATTCACAAAAGTAAAAACTTAAAAATTATAAGGATAGAAAATATAATTTTTTAATAAAAACTTTGTTTTTTTAACAATTAGAAACTATGTAAAATAATATTTTCAAAAACATTAATAATTTTTGAAATAATGAGTGTTCAATGATAAAAGAATCACCTGGTATAATGACTTACCCAATAATCAATATGTAAGATAACTTATTTTATAAGCTGGACGATACTCAGCAATAATAGCACATTTTAACTTCATGAAATATTATGCATTTGAATATCTCCAATGAACTTGAAATAACATAGACCATACATCTAAAATAATACTTAATTAGACACAGAAAAATAAAAATAAATTTATATACTAACTTACTTACTCTATAATAGGATATTATGTGAATGGACTTACAGATTCAATTAAATTTTTTACAGTTTATAATGTAGTTGGTTGTAGAATGATTTCAAAAATAAATGAATTTTCCAAATACTGTTTTGACAATAGTTTGTGTCGTTTTGATATCAAAATCTTGTAGCAAACTACAAAAAAAGAATGACAAAAATACATTTAAATTAATTCAATAATACGAATAAAAATTTAAAAAACATAATTGTTCCATACAGCTCTATGGACGTTGATTACTTATAGTTATATGCAAGTAAAATTTGTTTGATTGGGAATGAATTGATCTGAAATACTTGAAACTATTACTAATCACTTGATCTTATGTAATAAAATATATTATATAGGTACATAAAAATTATGGCATTTGATACCCCATATGATGATAATACTCAGTGGTATTTACCAGAAGTGGACATTTTATGCTGTTAATTGTATACATTTTATATTTACTATAATATAATAATAATACCTCATTATACTAATATTTAATACTAGCTTACTAATTTATTTATATATTATACAACTAATGACTTATGGAATAATACAACTATAACAGAGAATAAAACCAATCATTTTACTATATAACATTTTTAATTTTTTTTATAATGGTTTATTTATTTTTTTACTATAGAAACATAAGAAAAATATATAATAACTTAACTAATTAAATATTTCAGTAATTTTCAATATACCTCTGAAGTTGTTCAGTCTATGTTCATGGTAGTCGATTATTTGATAATTAAAACACCTGTATATGATTTGAGAATTGCTTGAGTTCGCAATGGTATTTATCATTTAAAAAGTTCTTCAATAACATGGTAAATGCTTGGATAACCAAAAATTAAAATAAGATATATGAACTTGTTATTCCACATTCCACCCTTTCTGAATAATAATTCAAGTATTCCCAAATGCAGTAGCATTGTCAACTCTCCATATTCTAATATATACAACTGACATACCTACCTAAACTGAATAAAAATATATATATCAATAATCAAGTTGTCAAGTTCACATATTATTATCAGTTACTATACAAAATAATTTGTGATAACTTATGCAAAAATTTACCTTAATTATTTTAATATTATTAAATTAAATACCAAATGTTTAAATGTAATAACATCATCCAGTTTCAAAAAAACAACACATTCAGTGAATGCAACAGATCAACAGGTGTCAAACATCCCGTTTTAAGTGTGTCCTGGTTTTTGACACGTTTCGTCGTGTCAGAGTAGACTTAATTAAAATTAATGAATTTAGCTTGAATAATTACATAATTGTTGAATAGTACTCACTCAGAGTTGACGATCGACAGGCGTCGCGCTCGATCACTTGAATTACTGAAGCAGTGAAACATCCACAAACACATACACAGCAACACGGATAATCACGTACATGTTCAAAATTCTGTGATAAATTATAATGTTGATATTTGTTGTGAATTTTGATACTGAAAACTGAATGGTCATCGAGAGGCCAAGCATGTTTTTCGGTAAGAATTAATGTTGGCAATATTGGTGTATCGGAATTCTGATTATCGATAATAGGTTTAATATTTCAAAATCTAGACTGATACCTATTTTTGAACAAAAAACGAACAATTCGTCGTCATTAATATCGTACTTCAAACGTAACAGTTATACCTTATACGGCATAATATGTAAATTATCATACAATATTATTGTACCTAGCTGTTCTTTTATTTAACTTGTGGGCAAACCAGTTTACTTGAATAGTTTGAAAAAATGGACACTTATTAGTTACCATCTCTTCATTTAAGAATAACACTGGATCGAACACTAATAACTTTGTTAGAATTGTTGAGATGCCAAAATGTTGGCATGTTTAATGTTTATTTTGTCATTATTTTTTTAAACATTATAGTCTGATGATTCAGATAATTAGATAATACAGTCAGCATATGGCAACACTTTTAAAATATAGATGGCGCCATCGAATCAAGCAGAAATAATGTTATGGAATGCCAACGAACCAGGTTACAACACAATAAACTACAAAAAAATAAAACAATATAATCGACGTAACTGACCCGTTCCATAAATAGATTCTTGATCACACAGTTTAGGACAAAAAACATAATGTAATGCTCTCAGAGGGGTGATAAAATGAGAAATAGAAAAATTCAAAAATGTATTGGTTTCCAAACATGCGAGATTTTTTTTTAACTGAGACGAAGAACTAATTAATATTTTTTTGTGGAAATTTTCTTAGTCCCAAAATTGCATTTATTCAATGTTCCGTCTCCGGAATAAGGTACCTCTTGAGTGTGGTTCAAAAAAGGTCAAATATCTAATGCAACCCGAGTGCATCCAATTAAACCCAAGGGTATACTCATGACTCACTACTTCACAACATCACAAGTAGATGTGACTTGCACCCTAAAAATATGTGCTAATCATTATTTATTTTATGGTTTTGGATAACCCTCATATTTTACAAGTTTCAGATTTTTATATTATATGTATTATAATATTTTACATCTGAGCCACATAGTAGATCGTCAGACATGAGACATGTATCTTAAAAGTTTTTAGGCGATTATTTTATCTGAAATAAATACTTATAGGTAACAACAGACTGTAGCCCGTGGACCGAGAAGGCTCTCGGGTTATTTAATTTAATAATTGTTCAATAACTGACTGCACTGCACTGCGGACTCCCTCGGGCTATTAAAAAGGTAAAAACTAAAAATGAGATGCAAACGTTATATCCCCATTAATATACCTATCGCCCTAGCTATTTAAATAAATGACTTTTATATTTTTTTTATATATCCAGAAAGTAATCGAACCTATAGACTATAATATTTAAATAATTTTTGAAGAATTAGATTTTGGTATTATTTTTTTTAATTACACAAATATTTATACATTATCTACTATTTATATTATCCCTTGTATTTTGTTGATCAACGGGTGTTATTCATTAACAATTTTTATCAAATAATTACATTTCAATTTAATGTTATTTAAGTTTTTAGTACCTAGTTGATAGTAGTTAGGTATAATGTCATAATTATGATTATCTTCAATACGAGCCTGCAAGAAGCTAATGATATACCTCAAATTCAATTATATTTATTGAAACAAAATTAAAAAATGTTTGAAATGGTTGATTTTAAGTATAGCAGCAGCCTCATTTAGAGCTACACAGGGGCGTCTCCAGACCTTGGCTATGGGGGGGGGGGGGGGCGAAATAATAAAAAAATAAATATTAATTTACATGAGAATATAGGATTCAGATACTGAGTGATGAACCATTTTTTTTTCAACTTTTGTAATTTAGAACTATAATAGTCTCCTATCTATAAAATATTTGTGTCACTTAATATTATAATATTAAATTATAAAATTTACTAATAATTACTATGCAAGTCAGTCACCTTACGGGGGGGGCGATCGCCCCTTTCGCCCCCCCCCCCCACAAGGACGCCCCTGGAGCTACAGTAATCTTGGGTTGAACTTCTTGATTTTACAATAGTCCCAATCAGCCTACAGAAATATTGTACCATTAATTATATACCAAATAAAATTTTAATTTAGACCAACAGATAAAATATATACCTAAACAAATAACCGTTATATTACCTAGTTAATGATTGAATAAAGATTTTTCATAGCTCAAAAAAAAGTTAAGTCGTATTTATTTTAAGCACTACAGACTAAACGATTTCATTGGTTATTGATGTTGTAAAACATGAAGTTGATAATATAAACTTAGAAGACAATAGATATATTTGCTATAAACTTAAGAACTTCCGGTACCCACTATTTTGAAGTATAGTGATTTTTTAGTCAACCAACATTTCTTTTACAAAAGTTAGAAATATAAAATATAATTTTTTTTTAAATATTATATTATAATTATAGGTAGGAAGATAAGTAATAAATAATAAATTAATAACTAATAGTAAATATAGGTATAGAAAAATAAGTGCTCATTGTATATAATATTTATATTTTATAATATACCTATTATGTATGTATATGGAAATCTATTAGTTGTGAACAAACCCGAGAATAGTAGCAGAACGATTTTTTTTAGTTAATAGAACTTAATATCTGACAACCATTATAATTTATTATAGGTACACGACGGTCGTTCAAAATTAGAACGGCGGCTTATATTGTTATTCCCGTCACTTCCGGTTAACCCACTCGATACCAAATTTAATGCATCCGGTCCTTGCAACGTTATGACCCAAAGGCATCCACGCTGATCACTTGAAAATAGCTGCCTTCTGTTTTAATCATCTTGTGCAGTTTTCTAACGCCCTGGCCATCACCTGGACAACTGGAGAACTTAGGAGATTTGCGAACGCCAATTGAAGTATGACAAGTATATTTGTGACATTTCATCATCCTTTTATTTTTTATTACAAAACTAGGGGATACCTGCACAAAATATAAAACAGTACAAACAAAATCTATTATATTACTTTATAAACTGAGCTACCGTATTTTATTTTATTTATTAACCGTAATCGTTTTGCAATAAATCTTAATCACTCTCTCGGCATATTTTAATCTCATATACATGCAAAGAAAACGGTTTCTAAATCGTGTTTTACGGTCGAGCATTAAAAGGACAAAACACGGACAGTTTGTACCTACGATCAGGTAATAACCTAAGATTGCAGAATGTAGACATTTTGCACTACATTTAATACTAATAATTCTACATGGTAGTGACGCCACTTAGTATTTTTGGACCTTGGTCAATATTTTTGGTGTGGCCATCGATGATTATGAAACTAGATGGTAAATATTTATACTTAATATTTTGTTTTATAAAACAATCTTTAGACACTTTTAAAATACACAATCACCAGTTAATAGTAGTGATATATTTTATTATTCCTAATTGACGATGTATTTAAATAAATATAATTTATTTGGAATTATTAAAATTAAATCATACTTATTAAATTTATTTATTTTATCATATTTCTATTGATTCTACCACTTTTCGGTTTATAAAATTTATCTTCATATAATATCAAATTGATACACAATAAGTTAATAAAGTATATTTTAAAAATAATTAGTGATTAAATAAAGTTAGTTTTAAAAAATTATGAAGCTTATTCTACTCTCATAATTTACTATATTATCGTCTCCTTAATGATTTAAAGTCTTTTCTCTTCTTTTTAAACGATGTGTTTATAATTTCTATCAATAATACCATTTTCTTCACAAATTGCTTTTGCAGTTATTACAGAATTTTCAAATCCTGTTTGTCTAAATAATTTTTAAAAAAATTAAAAGCCTTATTTTAGTTGTACCTTGCAAACTTTTGCTGATAACATTCACTTCTTATAAAATGCCATAAAATAAATAAAATTATGTTTATATCTCATTAAACTTTTTAACATTGTCATTATATGTACTAATATATTATACTTTATGACATATTTAATAGTGCAAACTACAAAAGGTCCGTGTTTTATATTGTACATTTTTACCTGTCCGTACAAAATGTCCGCAGTATGGATTTTAAACAATGGACAGTACAAAGGGATCGTTTACCAAAGAAAAATGGTTTTTGCGTATGCACATAAAATAAACTTTTTGTTAATATCTTTTGAAGAAGATATAAATATTGTAATTTGCTCTATAAAACTAAATAGTATTAAATTGTATTAATAACGATTTAATCTTTATAAAATGTATTAGGTATCTACATGCGTACCTATTAAAAGTTATAACGTTTACTGTTGAATGTTTATAAAGCAATTAAGTACGACTAGTCTCAAAATATTATTTTAATTTAACATTTGACTATTTATCTACAATATTCTATCTTATTAGGTAAATACTATAGAAGTATCAAATATAGCGTATGTAGAAGTTCTAATATATAGGTATACAGCGCCATTATAAATAAATACGGAGATAGATACTTATTTAATCAATATAAGAAATAACTTAAAATGAAAAACTTTTGTAATAATTAATAACTAACAGAGTATATTAAGTATTTAAACAAATATGATTTTTGTATTTTTTATAATTTAGATAATTTTTCTTATAGTCAAAATTACGTTTATTATTTCATTGTTATTATGGATTGTCGCATATAATATGAAAAATGGACATTTTATCTCTCCTCCTCCTCCCAACTAGAACTTTTATTATTGATTAGGACATCTACTGAAAATTTTTGATGCCGACATTTTCCCCAAACACCAATTTTTAAGAGTTCATTATTTTATATGAAATAAATTTTTTTTTATCTTATGTCTAATTTTATTGAAATAGACAGAAATCCAAAAAAAATATCTTTTTTATTATTAACAAAAATTACGCTTGGCGACATAAGTCATTGGGTTACAAGGATTATTATTTATATCATTACATCAAAATATTCATAAAGTGTTTATATTTTGTTTTGAAGTTCACCGTTTGTAATGAAATTTAAGATTAGGTTCAACATTCAATCATTATATGTGTTTAATTTTTAGATCAGTGGCACATGTTGGACATATTGGAGGATCGTTTTTACTCATTATAGATTATAAGTGAATTGAGTGTGTCCGATCCGTAGTCTAGTTAGGACATTTTCAAACACTCAAGAAAGGTATGTGGAATGTGGGCTATCGAACAATTGAGATCATTATACCTTTTTGGTAGAACGATTGAGAACACTAAAAATAACAAAGAACTTACCGCTGACCCAAATAAAACCCAAAAAAGAATACAATTGAGAACGAATTTACTTGCAACGTTGCCATATCATTTATTATTTATCATTTAACAAATATTCATGAAAAAAGTCACATGTATTATAAATATATTTAAAAAATAAAAATATGTAATAAATATGTAAAAATAAGTATAACATATAGAATATTATCAAAATATGTATATGTCATATCAAATTAGTTACGTATAAATTAATTATAGCGGGATAGCGTAATCCAACATACTCCAATACTTTAGGTATTTTAATAAATTATTAGAACTTTTAATTGCTACATATCAATTTATCCTTTTGCTTTATTGGCATTTCTTTTTTTACCCTGTTCTATCATTGCTATTTTTAATGAAGTTTTTGATTGAGTTTCAATTAGAGTTTTGATAACAATATATATTTCTGGATGAGAGCTATAAAATTGCCTATTAAATGTCCCACGAAAGCTTTCAGCAACATTGATAGTTCTAGAAAT
This sequence comes from Diuraphis noxia, assembly GCF_037042655.1. Taxonomy (NCBI): domain Eukaryota; kingdom Metazoa; phylum Arthropoda; class Insecta; order Hemiptera; family Aphididae; genus Diuraphis; species Diuraphis noxia. The sequence continues at coordinate 17,736,330 of NW_028301714.1, read as the reverse complement.
TTAAGTCTAGTCATTCTCTCGTATATCTGGTATCTAATTTACAATAATAACATCTAGTTAATCTGATAAACGTCCGATAAATGTTAAAAATCAACTGTATCAATCGTTCAGTCAAAATGGTATAACGTTCGATTGCCGATTATCGTGCTCAAATTATTGTTCGATTAAATTTGGCAACGTTGGAAAAAAAATATCAAACGTCCTCAATCGTATTACCATAAATAACGTTCTCAATTATTTTTTATCGGGGATGTGTCCATATGAACACACCTTGTTTTATTTCGTGGAGTTTCGTGTGCACCCTAATATCTTTATTAACTATGTTTTATATGGAAAATATATTAGGTATTAGGTTACAATTATCAAAAATATGTCTATAATTTAACATAATATGTATGAAAATATTTGAAAATTTATTCCGTATTTAAGGCAAAATTGGACAACTGAAAATAAAGTAATAAATATCATATGATGAGATTAAAAAAAAAATGGGTAGAAAGCGTCCGCACCATAAAATGTATCGGAAGATGTCCATATTAGTATATTACACTGAAAACAGTTTAGTGAGAAATATCCGCGATTAATGTATTATTAAAATATCTTTTACATAAATACCAAATAGTCAAAAGTACCTAACCAATTTCGCGTTATGATTTTATTTTTACTCATAAGTCAGAACTCATAAAATAATATTTTCTTTTGTAATCGTTTTAAATTATTAATTAAAAAGTTTATAAATTATTTTTATATCAAATTATATTTTTTTTCACGACCGCCTGCCGCACATAATACAAATATGGAATAAGTCTACCGGAAGTTCTTATCGGCAGAGTAAGGTACTCCGTGCTATATATAAGTATATATGTACTCACTCCTATATTCAACTGCTGCCGATATAAATGTATAATATATTACAATCGATGTGTGGAATAGCGCGTAGTGGTCTGGAGACGGTTAAATTTATGACGATATAACCTGAACAATTATTTATGTCTGAAATTTATATGCATTAATATTATTGTAACTTGTAAGCTGTTATTGAGTGATTATTTTCTGTAGTGATAATTCTCTTATTTACTTAAAAATATAATGCTTTTAAATTTAAGTAGGTAATAGAAATAATTTTTTTTTAATATTATTTAATTTTTAAAATCCAAATGGCAAACACTTAATATCTTGTAATTTATTGTAATATTTTTAATTTAATCATTAATCACGAGTTCTGAGCTATCATATTATTAGGTAAACTTCAAACCTGGACACTTTTATTGCGCAACAATTGTCGGCCAATTAAATCCTTTTTACAACAATTAGACATCGGTTTTTTCTTTGTCATTACATCATCCACTTTATCAATGGCAATCTGCATCCATTTATTCGTATACATTGTATCTACTCGTTCATCCAAAGAATTAATCCGACGGGCTACAATTTTTAACCAAGACATGGTAAAGACGCAATCATTTTGTAATACCCATCGTCCGATATTATTAATTTTTTTTGAATCAGTAATGACCTAAAGAAACAATAAAAATAATGTCACTATAAAGCAATTATAGGTAGTATAATATATTACTATAAAATTAATCATAAAATGTTATTGTATCAACAATAAATCATGATATTATAATTATAATATGGTTTTATAGAGTAAAGACTAATAATTATTAGTAATAGTATATAGTAGGTACTAGGTAGTAGGTAGGTATACTGGATAGCAATATTAGCAATAAGCAGGGATGGGCAACTGGCGGCCCACGTACCTTTTTTATCTGGCCCGCACTACATTTTCAAATTACTTCATATAAACAATATATTATATAATAAAGGAAAATCTAACCTGGTGAAAGACTTAATCGCCAAAATGAGATAATAAAATTAAAATTCGTATCATACATAAGCGCCAAAATCATAGGTAATACCCGTGTGCCACGGTAACGGTGAATAGTTATTGAATAACAAATGTTAATTTAGAACTAATCAATCTATTAAATTTATATCGATTTGGATATGTATATCATATTTTATTATTGACATTTTTTTTTATAAAATCTCAACCGTTTTATTAAATTTAAATTTATTTGTATGTATATTATATTTTAACAATTTATTATTGAACATTTTTAAATGCCTTTGTCATTTAGCCATCTAATCAAATCGGTGTAACCCTATGGGTTAAAACCCACGGTTTAGCAAAAATAGACATGTGTTTGTAGTTTATAAGTAGGTTATGGTTAATAAAAGTGAAGTTATCGAAAAATAAAATTTATGAACTTAAGTAGCTACTATTTAAAATAGTTTTTATTTATTTTTCAATAATATTTTGCTTACCTTTTTAACAATATTGAAATCCACAAAAATTTAAATAATATTTATATAAGTTATAAAAAATTAGAATCTTTTGAGATTAAGACCTCGAGTATAATTATTTAGATATGATTATAGGTAATAACACTTATAACTAATAACTTAAATTCAAATTTATATACAAGAAGTTTAAAACTTAACAAAACAAAATATTTTAAAATCAAAAAAATATTAAATATTTCATAGAAAAAACATTGAAAAAGTATAATTAATTTTAAAAATAAGACAGTATGTATTACAATAATATTATATTCAGGAGTTTTATCAAATTCTATATTTCATATTTTTCATTTTCCTGACTCTTGGGTCATGGTTCATGAAATTTTATCCCCCCTCCCTTTTGAACTATACATATGTGTAGCCAATCAACCCACCAGAAATTCCTGAGCACTAATTATAATTTATATCAACTATTTTAATTTATAGCATTAGAGAATTACTTTCTTTTTGATTTGGAAACATACCACTTCCAAGAAAATGTAAGGCTGAAGAAACTTATTGTAAGAGAATAGAGAATACGAATTGCTAATAGCTTATCTCAGAAAATATACTTGGTTGTTGATGGATTTCAATAAAAGCAAGAGTTACTTCGAGTAGATTCCTTGAGACTTTTTAGCTCCTTTTTTCAATCCATGTATACTGTTACAAGATTTTTCATTCATTGATTTCATTTGGACTCACGAAAATTGGATATTATTTTGTTAATAATTTTTTACCATTGATTACGAGTTATATTACAATATTTTAATCATTATTAAAAATATGGCATATTTTGAAATATTTTTTTATATGACATAAATAACTATAAACCGTTTCACACGAAAAAGTTATTTAGATTTTAAATATAAAAAATTTGCTGTTAGTAATATGCGACTGGCTCAAAAAATTGTCTTGATTACCTATTTTTAAAATATATAATATTAGTTTTGGATAAGTAAAATTTAAGATTGATAATTATTTTATGGCAAACTGATAGCGTATGCGTGAGGGAATTCACTATTGGCCATTAATAATACCGCCGTATATTGTTTATATTATATAATTCTATATTATTAAAATGACTGTATTTTACCTTAAATCTATCGTAACCATTTCCCTTGGGTTTTACTTGTTTATTGTCTGTGGTATACGTAACATCATTATTGTTATTGGCATAATATTTTGCGCTATCTTTTTCTATTTGTTTCTGATTTAATTTTTCATAATTTGCTTTCTTTTTTAAAGATTTTTCCCTCAATCTTTTACTTAACTCTTTAGCTCGAAGATCCTTCTCTATATTCTCCAATTCACGTTTCCTTATAAATTCTTCAAGTCTTAGTTTTTTTTGTTTTTCTACTTCTGCTTTCTGTAATAAAACCATTTTAGCTAATCTTTTCTTCTTTTCATTTTCTCTTAGCATTTTAGCAAATTCAGCTTTTTCTTGTATTGTCATTGATATTAGTGATTCAGCAAGTTTTTGATCTTGATTTATTTTATCCATAGTATTTACAACTAATTTAGATTTTTTGGATGACTTCAAACAAGTAGCTGATCTTTTATTCTTTTTTGTCCATAGAAATTCTCCATTTATGACATATATAGAGTCAGTTTTATTTTTCACTTTATACAATACGTCTACCTCAATACCTTCCCGTTGTAGCTGTAATGCGTCATCATACGCAAAGCGATGATTGTAAGCTCCTTTCCCTGGAAGTTCTGAACACACGGTACGTTTTTTTTTTAGTATTTCTCTATTAAAACCAATACTACACATGGAATATTTCAAAAATGATTTATTTTTTTTATTTTTATTTTTATTCACGTATGCTTTATATTTAGTTGAGCTTTGATCAAATTTTCCACTACTTTTGTAGTTGGATTTGAATTTAGCTTTTAACTTTCGTCTAACATCTTTATACTTCGAAAATTTTCGACTAAAAATTTTTGATGGCATTTTTTGAATTTTTTTTTCAATTTCCATAAGGTTTGGACACTGCAATTTTTCATTAGGATTAATTTTGGGTTTCACTATTTTGTTAGCTATGATTTTTTTTGACAAATCAATTGGTTTATAGTTACAAGATTTTTCGTTTTCACCAGCTTCATAATTTTTAATACTTTGTTTAAGATTTACTACAGACATTTTAGTTTTTAATAATCGATTTTTATCATTTTTACTTTTAATTTTTGGTAATTTTAACTGTTTGCAACTATTTATACATCTCAATAGTGAATCCCTTATCAAACGTTTTGATCCCATAACTTTTGTTGGTTTCATCATGAAAACCGTTTGTTTTTATCAAATCAACATTATTATTTTTTTTTTTTTTTATAGTGAATTTTTCTAAAACAAATTAAATTAAAACTAAACAATTTTTTGAGTTATGAATAATTTACATTTTGAATTAAAATAAATATAAAATATACTTACAAATTACAGAATAAAAATATTAAATGCAAGCATCTCGTATATTTATTGACCTTACTTTATTCAATAAATGCAGGGTTTAATTACCATGACAATGAATTATATGTAATAGATTCTACGGAGTGATCCTTTTAATTTACTCATTATAAGTGTCATCATGTATATGCAAGGAATTATATTATATCCATTATATTAATAAGAACATAAAACACTTATTGAAGTAATGATTTCCTTACAATGATAACCTTAAATAATGTAATGAAAATAAAATATTATTTAGGATTAACTGTTTAAACAGTATAGGATTTACTGCAAAATAAAAATAACTATGAAATTTGACAACCGTTTTATTCGCCCACATCCAATTGTTTTCTTTAAGTTGTCTTAAGTTAGTGGTATGGGGTGTAGACGGTCACCCGCAGTGATAACCGGACTCGAAACAATGTGATTACTGATTGCGACAACGTCCATTGCTCGTGTTATTAAAATATGAAATTTATCAACAATAAAACAATGTCGACAGTCAGCATTTTTCGCGCCACAGTTTTTTTTTACTCCCGCAACATTAGTTTATGATGATAATATGAAAATAAATTTTCGAACAGCATCGATGTATAATTGGAAATAAGCGCATCGTGGCATCAGCAATAAACCGACGTTCTTATAACCATCACATATTCACATAAAATTCACAATCGTAAAATCAGCTCATCGTCGTTATAAGAATTGCTTTATGTGAACTCGTTATAAGAATTGGAAAATAATTAAATTCCATACGTACTTATACCACTACAGAAAGACGAAAAAAAAAATTAATGACACTTACTGATGCTCACGTAACAGACAATATTATCGATGAAATATAATTTAAAATTTTCTGCTATATTTAGTATTTATAGGTAGGTACACGTCAAGACAACATACTTGTGCATTAAGCATTAGGCAACACCATAATACCATTAGGTGATCCCTATTTACTCATATAATATTTTACGTCAAAGTTGTCCATGAGATATAATATTATAATATAATCAAAATATTACGGAAATGTTAATAACAAAATATACAAAATATGTTTTTAAAGTATAATAATTTAGAGCCTATATAAATGGTAGATTACCGTTCAAACTGCTTTTATTTCTAGGAAATGATTTTTGATGTTCATAATTTATAGTGAACAAATTCATCCACCCGTTTTCGATAATTACCAGTTTTTAACATATTATATCAAAATCTGGTATTTTTTTTTTCAATTAGGTTTATAGCTTAAAATAAATAACGATTATTATTGAATGATTTCAATATTCTTAAATAATACAATATGCAATAAGTAATAATAAAAACAAACCGAAAAAATCACGATAACTACATAATATAAATTATAAAAAGATTTCACACCAAGCGACATCACAATATTCCACTACTATCGTTGGCGTCAATTTAATCAGTGATACTTACACGGTTATATCTTATACCCATTGCCCATTGGATTTGTCTCCAGACCTTCGTAAGTGGGTATAATAACATACAATTTGACAATCCGCTATCAATCATATCGGAAACACATAGTCCGAGTAGTTAAATAAAGGTTAAATAAATATAATAACGAGTAACAAATTCCGTTCAATATATATGTAAATATTAGCTGTTGAATACAAAGCTCGTCCTTGTATTCGGTTTTTTTTTTCTTTTCATAATATTCTCACTATTCCGTCCCCGTGGTTGTGCTATACGCGTGCAGAGCTGTTGCGTCGCGGCACTTGATTAACGGCTGCAGTGGCCGAAAACCGGTCACTCGTGAGTGTGTGTGTGTGTGTGTGTGTGTGTGTGTGTGTGTGTGTGTGTGTGTGTGTGTGTGTGTGTGTGTCACCTTTGCCGCGGCGGCAAGTGGAGAACACGACAACAGACCTAACTAATTAGCCGACGCGCTGGCTCGCGCGAACCCGAACGGGTATGGCCCTAATAGCGTTATCTGGTTCGGGCGACGTTTTATGGTGCTCCGACAACGGTATTTGTGTGAATAATAATAAAGAAAGAATCGAACACATTGACGCCGAAAAAAAGAGATAATTTTTTCTCGTTAGGTATAACACGCATAAGTATAAAACACCATATAGGTATAATAGGCACCTGTATATTATATGTATACAGCGTAATAATAATTTACCGGCACACGGTGATCGGCGGCGGGCGCCAAACAATAAAATACAAGCGGGTAACGATGGTATAATAATAGTAATAATATACATATTACTTATATACGTATGGTACCATGTTTGGGTAGATAGGACGCCATTTCCGATATTGTACGACGCGGCGCGCGTGTGTGTAATAAAGCTTTATCGTGTTCGGATGTGTCGTGTCCAGCGCGCGGGCAGGACGTTAACAGAGGTGTTCGACAAGTCGTCGTCGATGCCGTGTTGTTCTCGTTCTTATTTTAATGGTCGGTCCCGCAAACAACAGGTGCGGCGGGACCGGGTTTTCTTTTTCCCGATAATTGCCCCGGCCAGACTACTATATCATACCTATAATACTACAACTTAAATTATGCATATAATTTAATAATAATAATATATGTATTTTATAGAAAATTCATCGGGCCGGCAGAGTATTATTATACTTATGTACAGTCACCGTTACGTAATGTATCATGTACAATAAAGCGCTATATATTACATCACTTTAGGTACTTGTATTGGCTGTATTGCAGACGTATACCGTGTATTGTTATACATAAATCTATACTGTATATACTTATATACACGAACGCATAATATTATTTTCGACAAATACGAAAATCGACCAGTTGGATATTACATAAGTAATAAGTGAGCGATAGTAAATTCCACCGATTTACAGGTAGTCGATTTTAGGGTTAAATTTAGATCATTTAAATTCCAACGATACGTTATTTTTTACCCGTAAACAGTGTAAACACGTAAACTCCTCGGTAAAATCGATTCATGGTAAAAGTCTCGATGGTAAAATCCACAGATCACAATTATACTTAAAATAACAATTAAATAATCTAATTAAAATTGATATAGGTACTAGTACTATATTATGTAGTTTACTTTATTTTAATTTTGTTTAAACACAGAGGGATGTCCTTATAAAGACTTATAAAAGTAAATTTTTAAATGATTACGTTAGGTGTTAGGTAATCTTATATTTTAAAATACTAAAGGTTTGACTTGTATTTTATAAGTACTTCGGCTCTCCTTGCCTGGCAAACGCCTGCACATTCCTACCCCGACTTATATTTACTTATCTCTCATTCAAGTTTGGGTTGGCTTGCGATACCTGCAGTGTCCCGCTCATACAAAATAACTATCGGGTATCGTTAAAATTAAAACGAACACGTCATTATGATGGCTATAGTCAATTTGCATTAAAATTGACTCAAAATATAAACAACATTTGTAATTTGCACCATTTTTTTAAAAATCTGTTTGAAATTTGCACCAAAATAAGGATATGTAGTTTGCACCATCCACAGGTGGCAAGAAATAGGAATTGTAATTTTCACCAAATTTAAAATCGATTATTTAGTACCAACTTACAAGTTTCTATATATTTACATAACTATTTAATTTAATTGTTAACTAATAACCATGATGTTGATGCTGTAACAATAAAAAAAAAGTTTCTATATCCTAATATAAATTTAGCTTAGTTTTTAGTGTTTTTATTTATAAAATAGCTTAGCTTATACACATATCATTGTAAATTTATATGAAATCGTATTATTTCAAATATAAAAAAAGTTTTCCAATTAAATAAATTGTATGAACAATTAAAAAAAAAAAAAAAAAAAAAAACATTTTTTGTTAAACATTTTCTCTGTGTACAACGCCAAAGAATATAATTATATAATTGTATTATATTTGTTTTTTTTTGTTTTATATGCAAAATAAAAATTATGGTTATTTTATTCTAAAATATCTCCCCCCACCCCCCAGAATATTTTAATTTATCTTAACTTCCATATTTCAAGAAAAAAAACTAGAAACTACACTACAAAAATGTTCGTTAAACGACACGAAGCGGTAAGACTAAACGTATAGCTTAGTGTTTTATCAAAATAATAAACTGATATACCTACATTATATAAATATATAATATAACGCGATTACAACTGATAATTGGACGTAAAACGTCAAAATGTTACCAGATAAGGCAAAAAATTATTATTGTCATTCCTGTCCATCTAGTCTTGAAGTCAGCGAGGATATCGAGGAATAATCGAATATTTGATAATCGAACTAATAAATAATTATTTTGGTGCAAATTACAAATTCTATTTACGACTACCTGTGAGTGGTGCAAATTGCATAACTTTAATTTGGTTCAAATTACAAACTCCCATTATGATAATATACCCATGCACAGAACTACAGTACCTAAAGGTAACCTACCTACCTATAATATAATACCATGCAACCATGCAAAACCACTGTGTACGTGTGTCATCCGCAATCTAAATGACTAAAGCTCACGAATTATCTGTTTTTACAATATACCGATAGCCAATGTTCGTATTATTTTGAAATATATCATAGATATGTGTACACAAACCGCCCCGCGGAGATATAAAATCCATTGTTTATTATTAACCTACCTATCACCATAATAGAAGTGTATTTATTATAAAAGTATAGTAGGTATAGGTACCTCTTCACACGAACTTCAAGAAAAGTAACAGAAATAGTAATGTACAATAAACACAACATTATTGTTATATAAATATACTTATAATATTATCAGTTGAAACATTTTATGCTCTGAATGCTCCATTTTATTTTTTTTTCAGTGTCGTCGAATAACATTTAATTTATCTCAGTGTCGCATGATACAGTCGTCGTTCATCACAGAAATATTTTGTTTTGCGTGCAGTCTATTCATGTCACGTCGCCAGAGAGCGGTTATTAAGGCGACGCTTTTACATCAAAATGACGTTAAGCGACTATAACACAACAGGACATTATATATTAATATTTCTATATAATACACGCAGACACGCTAACGCCCAAAAGTTATTTTCTTATGCGTTTTATATCACAATATAGATTATAATATCATAGCCAGTCATAAACTAAATGGACACCATCGTTCAATATATTTTTATAGGCATTACAAATTTAAAAGTAAATGTGCGCGATTAAAATACAAACATTTTTTAGACTACAGACATGATATTAATATCATAGAAACATTTTACATATAGTGCATACAGTACCTACTGAAAACAGTTATATAATTTTATATAGGTAAACATTCTAGATATGTTTTTTTTCGGTAAATTTTAAATTTTAAGCACTGAACGAAGAATAATAAAATAATTACACTGATAGAGCCACGTTATTATAATGGTATATATTTGCATCTCATAGGGGAGGGAGAATAGAGATTACGAGCCTTAAGAAGAGACTTATGGTTATATATGTTTATATATTATGGCTATAATTCTGCCTCCCATCATGAGAAAATGTTTTTCCTGTGCCTCTCGGCTATCAGTATAATCTACATATATTACGAACTTGTAATTTTTCTGTTCTGCAAAGTAATGGTTGTTAATCAACATTTTTCACATATATAAATATACGAAATGTATTGTTGGTCCCATGATATAATACATTTTATCTGGTAGGTTGTAGGTAGTATTTATATTACAGTTGTGAATTTGACGGAAATGTTGTGGGCTTGTGGCCGCACACGTATCGTATGACCTGGATAGTCTTTCAGCCTTCCAAGGAATACTTCTGAATTTATTTAGGGGAAGAACTTGCAAATATACTCTTAAATAATCCACGATTTTACCCTACATAATGTCATAATATGTTTTGAACGGTTTGGTTTTGGTGACAGCTAATTTTTCATAGACGTTGCGAGTTTGCGACATGCGAATACCTTTAGAGTTCAGTGGCGTAGTTACGGGGGCGTAAGGGGTTTCCAATCCCCCCCCCACAACCTATCTAAAAAAACTTTTTATATTGGTATTTTATCTTCTGTGTTACTGATTATTTTTAAAGTAATCTTTTTTTTGCATTTTTCGATGATGGAATTAATAACAATTTGAAACAAAATAAAAATGACGTTTAGTTTAACTAATAACTTGTAATTTGTGTCATAAATATATTTTAACCCCCCCCCCCCCCTCAGAAAAATATCGTATCTACGCCGCTGATAGAGTTTATGAATTCGCGACACCGACACCTGTCCGATTACGTTTTTATCGATGCAAATATGTATAATATATTAATATGTGAGTCGTTCTAACGTTCGATAGAGTAATATTATTATACTATATGTCGAATATTTTACAAGCATCTCGATTTTACCAGACTCGTTTTCGCTGCCCGCATATAATATTGCGTGCATCTCTGCGTTTCAGTAAACTCTTTTATTGTTTATCGTTCGATGTGCCGTATGCGAGTATAATGTACATATTTTTTAACTCGAGCGGATATTTTATTAGTTTTGTCGAAAGAAAATATACATAATAATAATAATAATAATAATAATAATAATAATAATAATAATGGTATAAGGTACGTATTGATTAATTCTATACACACGAATTCGACGGAAAAACGTTTTAGCTGTCATGTAATTTAAAAACACTGTTCGTGTAACTTTGTTGCTGAATTAATATTACATTAAACGTTTTTATCCGTAAGTATTGTACGGGCTTTGTCAATATTTAAATACGTGTACTTGGCATACAATACGACCATCGTGGTTTTTGTTATTGACCTTTTTATTATCTAATGTGGGGTTGCAAAGGTATTTAATCTACATTCAATACAATAATTATATATACCGGACCTATACCTAATCTAACCTACAAACTATGTACCTATGTTACCGTAGCTGCAATGACTATATAGACAATAATAGTCTATACTGCATTATTAATGAGTAATATTATACAGCTGGAAAAATAGGACGCACGATTTGTAAAGAAAACTATGATTTTTTAGTTGTTCTTTATAATAATATGATATATTATAGTACATAATACAATATTATTATGTTTATTATTTACCTAGTTGCTTCTCACCATCGACGTGATTGTTGTTTCTTGTAAATCCATGATATGATCATTTCATTTTTTTCCCTATAATATACCTCGATATATAGATGACAACCACTTGGGAATTTTAGCAACGTATCATGCGTCTTCTAGCAGCCGTCCTACATTATGCTGTGAGTATGCATGTGAGGAGCGGCATTCGTTTACAATAATATTATAATGCACGATTAATATGATTTTTCATTATACATTGTGACTTGAGAAGCACGTAAATAATCGTTTATTGCTCGTCTTCTGTAGTACCGTATCCTTATTACCCCGCCTGACCCGTGTTCACTGTGGTTACTATACTTATATTATTATAAGTTATAATGGATAATGGATATACATAGGTGCTCACTTTGACATTGTTTTTTAGTTTCTAGCGGTCCACGGTGAGCGCCCGCATACATTGTCGTGAGATCTCAGTCATGTCAGTACTGGTCTTGATCCGACGCACGCATACCTATAGTAGTTGTTTTTATGTATTTTTTCACTATAATAATTTATAATAATATATTATAGATAAACAATATTTTTATAAACAACTTTTAATAGTTGTAAATTGTCATAAATAATTGTTTCTCTTTCAACTATTAAAATATCAATAATAATATAATATTTTGACTTGTATTTCTCAATGTGATTGATTTTATTTGTCAGTTTCTCGTCTAAATAAATACATTTTATATAAATAATATTATCTTAGCACGATTGCGTGAAAATAATATTAGGTAATAAAAACATGTATTTCAAAAATATAACCCTTCTTAACCATATTAATACTTGTATAAACTATAGAACTATTGAACTATACACAACTATTTTTTTTTAAATTTATACAGATGCTATAAATAAATAACTCAATTATATTATATTCATTTATATTATTAGATATTTTAATAACATAAATTATCTGTCACAATGGTCACACAATATTGAATTTTATATCATGTTTATATTAATTGATTTCTTATAAGTACTCTTAAAACAATATAAATCAGTTGGTTTAGTGACCCTGTGCTATACTTCTATTTATCAACTTGATTTCGAAATATATGTATAGTATATGTATTTTTTAATGTTCTTCTTGAATGTGTTATTTTAATTATTTTAAAAACAATTAATGCTGTTCAATGTTCATTACACGTACAGCTTATATTTATGTCTTATATAATGTTATATATGATATGTATAAAATGTAGGTACCTACACAGCGTATGCGTCAAGTTCAGATAATGGTCAGTGTTTCGATATAACATTTTACGATCCGTAACATGGTAGAGGTACGAAGTACCTATATATAGTGTATAATGTATATTATACATAGTTAAATTATACAAATTATGTGGTTTATTTAGTGTATTTTCTTAGGTATTAAGTTTTTATTTTTATCAGTGTTTTATGTTAGAATGTAGTGCTAAAATACTAAATAGCCAAGGATCTTTTGTATCTTTAAGTACCGCATAGGCATAGTTAACAACTTACAAGTTAAAGTTGAAACAAATCTAAATAAGAAATGATAATCGATTACCTTAGAGTAAAAATGATTAGTTATACCACGATCATAATATATACATAATATGTAATCGTTTCAATATACATAAATCAGTTTATACTTTTAAAAAATAAGTACATTAGTATAAAAGTATATAACACTATACAACACTATATAGATACACATAATAGGTATAGTTACAAAGAGCAAGGTTAGATTTTATTGAACTTTATATTATTTATTCCACTCAACTAAATTATAGTCTATATAATACGATATTTCACAATTGTGCTCATGTATTGTGTAATTATTTTATGCTCAAATGATAAATACTTAATACCTATTGGTATTTAATATTATATATTTGGTTATATTGTGGTAATATTTATACTTAAAACAAAACATATCCACAAAGAATGTTGGCCTAATAATAATATTTATTATTTAACTACCTAGTATACAAGTACCTAACGATAGTAACAAAATAACAATAATTATGTAGCGATTTCAGATTTGTAATGAATATATTTTTATATTTTAAAATAGATTAATGTAATATTATTACTTATTAGTAATAATGAATAGCCAAAATAACAAAGTATGGCCCATATAATATTATATTAGTATATTATAGGTACCTAGTAATACTTTTCTTGTAATTATTATAAGTCACAAATATATAAAGTTTTTAAAAATAAAAACCTAACTTCCGTAACCACAAAAAAATCTAATAAAATGCAAATGACGAATTGACGACTATACTACGAATGATGATATAAGTTATTATAATAGTCACTGTCTAGTTAAACAACAACAACAACAATAATAATAATAATAATAATTGATTAAAGTTTATTTAATTTACGATGGACGATAATTGGTTAAAAAACACTCAATGTACTCTATGGGATTTCACAGCTTATTGCCCTCGAGCTGTTGTTGAAAATGTTTGTTTTGGAAATCATAATTGAAATACAATAAGTAATGTGATATATTATTATTGTACACGCTTACACGATATAATATATATTTACAGTGTAAACACAAGCACCAACACATTTTGTAGCCGTGCGATATCTGCCCTAGAGGAAAAAGCACGAACGCACATCTGACTCGGCTATACATATTATAGGTGCCTTCTAAAACAAACACCTAATAAATATCACCGAATAAAATAATTTTGTTAAATTATCAGACTGTGGTGAAGAGTCAAGGCCCCGTAGGTCTCACCAACAACTGTATAGTATAATATAATACGTGTATATTTTTATAATTGTATTTGTATTATTACTATTATTATTATTAAACTATTTCTATTATATTCTTTAATAATTGAAACATTCGATAACGAAATGATCTATGCACTATACTATAGTTGTTATTTTTCTTCCAACTAAGTTTTTTTTAAATTTTTAATGAGGCTCTTCTACGCCTTGAGATGATATTCTAATATAATATAGGATACTGGATACTACCCATAGTATATGTATATATACATGTCTCGCTAATTTGTGTACATATACGGTCAAACGGCGATCTCGTGGGAATATTTTACACGCAGAGACACACACGGACTGATGCGTTTTTAGGTTTTACTACATATATATATATATATATATATATATATTTTTTTTTTTATCGACGGACTATACGACTCTGAATAGTATTGTATAATATTATAATTACCATGTAATTACAACGACACGCCCCGTCATACGACCTACCGGTGCTGCAGCTCGTTGCATGTCAATATCTAACATTTCGTATTCAATTACAAGCGCGACGGCGTCAATCAATTATTATCAATTATCATCGTATTATATATATAATGCCCACACAATAAACCACATACACACAAAGTGGTGGTGTCTTCTTTTTCCACAAAATATTTAACCATACACACCATGTTCGTGATACATCCTAGATGTAAATGTAATATAATATTCCACTTATTTACTCGAGAACTCGACTTGATCAATAAATTGTTTTTCCATATACCTATTACCTATAATGCCAATTAGTCGAAAACTATTCGATATTCCGATATAAAATTTATTTGACTTCAAATGAAATGTACTCAATACAATTACCATATTATAGACTCCTTATGCATGAAATGTTGAAGGTAAAAATAAACCAATATTATAAAGTGTGAATAATTTACTCAACGACCGCATCTCTATTGAAAACGCATATAAGTACCAATGTATTAAAATGTGTGAAGACTTTTGAATAGAATTCTCAGGTACCTATAAAAAACATAACATTAATATAATACATTATTAATAGGAACTTTTTTCTAATTTATTATTGATATTAATACTAATAAAAATATCCTTATTATAATAATATAATAAAAACAATTGTCTTTTACATTTGATTCTAGATTTAGTAGGTATATATATATATATTATATATTACCATTTAAAATAAATTGTAGTACGTAATATATTTCTATGGTATAATTATTATGTTAACAAGAAATATATTAGACCTAATTCAATGCATACAACGCGATAATATTAGTACATGGTTTAAATAACCGACGGTACTAAGTCAAAAAAAACAACCTTTGGTGGCAACTTAAATATGAGAATATAAGATGATTATATTTTATTAATTTATTAAAATTATGATAGTTTAAGTATATTGTGTATACCTACCATTTGAATGAAATAAGAAATGTACCTATAATAAGACGTAAAATACGATGACTTCAGAATTGAAATCACATATTAAACAACTATTGTAATGTAATTCATGGTTATAAAATATGGATAAAAAATGAATGGATATTTAAAAACATATTTAACTGACAAATAAATTATACACACGTGTGTAATAAAAACAAAAAATATAGGTATGCTTAAAATTGAATGAGTCAATAGTTGTTGCCATATTATTTTTTTGGCGAAAAAATGTCAATTTACTTTATTGTGTGAGAATCCAATTACTTATACATGTTACCAGCTATATACATATATATTAACTACTAGTAATATAAAATCGAATCTAACTTCCATACTTTTAAAGACTTTTATGTATTAGACATGAATACTTATTTTCCTTTTCTAGTTGAATTTGTAAGTTATTTATGTTTAAAGGTATAATATGTCTTAAAATATTAAATATGCAGTATATGCAGAGGTACTACCTATATTATTACTATAATTATTATTTAAAACTCGATAATATGTTATAGGCATGAATGTTTCCGAATGATATTCAATCGAACTGTTTAAAAAAATATATATATATATATCGAAGAGAGAAAGCAAAACAACGAATTTAATAATCGTGGGTATGACACGTCAGAATGCCAAGTAAAATTAATAAACTGGCGTCGCTGTGAACGCCGGCAGGGCGGGGCTATTGTTAAGGAAAAATAAAACCTATTACCGATCCGTTTCGTCTTGTGGGACTTTGACTTCATATGTGGTCAACGGTTTTATATTTTTGTATGGGATGATCGTTATCGGGCACGGACATTAAAATATTATCTAGGCCCAAGAGATGATGATACCCACAGCGTCGAATTTTGTCAGTCTAGTCTCAGTTTCATTGAGAACAAAAAAAAAAAAACACCAACAATATAACACAGACCGGAATGTAATAATAATTCGTGAATATGATGAAAAAACGTCCGGTCCCCAAGGCGGTTTTTGGGTCGTTTTTTTTATTTCGTTTTTATTCCTGACCCCAGCCGACCCCAAGCACAAATTCCCATATAAACCTTGGGCGTATCTTCCTGCCCCAGAGCGCCAACGTACTAATTGTTTACTGTAACCTACCATTTAATTTCCGCCAGGGAAACAACGTACGGGCAGCGGTAATCTCTATTGATGCACACGGATTACGGATATGTATTTTTATTATTCTATTATCGCCGTATCATTATTTCAGTGAGCCGTCGGATTCTGATGGCATACGTCACGACCGTATCCGCCTGATGACTTAATCTAGACCTCCGACGTTTTGGTCACGAAACCCGATACAATATTACTTAATCGACTCGGCCGATGTGTTGCGGCGGGCAACTAACCATATTATGCGGAGATGGCTTAAAAAATATTAATAATCGGCAAGACGACGCGTGGCAACCGGCAGGGGGCACCGAATATAAGTATTTTATTGTTATTTTATCGTTATGTCATTCGAATAAGGAGCACACTGAGAAAAATATTATTCTATATATTTTCCACGAATATAAAACCATTATTCTCCATGCAATTATATTTTCATAATCAACTAACAACTTACATATGAAGTTAGTTACATATTTTTACGGTTTCAGTAGGAAAAAGGAAAACCTATTTTAAAATATAAAAACCATTTATGTATTATTGGGTAAAATTCAAATTATATACCTACCTATTTGAATTAATGGTATTCGCAATGTTTAATTTATAATTGGACTGAATTCAATGGTATACCTACAAATGGTAGTTAGATATTTTTATACAACAATTATAAACTACCGATATAATATATCGAATCATATTATTGCATATAAACATAAAATAATGAACTGAAATTCCTACATATTTGATCAATGAAAAATTGTGAATAATGCCCGTTAGTTATATAGCCTAATTAATACAAAATGCAACGGGGTTGTTAAAATTAATGATGTATCAAAATTAGCCGATAAAACTATTTTAGTGAATGTACTGTATACATATTGTATGTATATATGTATACCGACGTAATTAATTAAAATAGTTATCATTTTTTCAAAATGTATAGATTGTACTATTGTTGGTTAATTTTATTACCTATGCAATTATTGGTACCAATTAAAACACAAAAATCTTTATGAGTAGTACGAGATTATAAGGTGTGTAAATAATGTATGGCAGATTTATATTAATTTAATTAACTACTACAAATTAGGTACAATTTGTGAAATGTATTTGAATAAAAAGGTGAAGCCCCACAGTATGTGCTTTACTAAAAGCTGTTCAATTAGAATAATAACAAAATTATTACAAACTATATAATATAGGAGTTGATATAGTGATATATAAATTGTAATACATATCAATATTTTAGGTAAATATATTATATTGTAATTTGTAATGCAATGATTTCAATTTCTAAACGAAAATTCTGCGCATTTAGTTATTTTAAAATTAAATACTATTTATTGGTTCATAAAAATGTACGTTTAAAGTTCGTTGGGTTTTTTTTTATTATTATCAAATATTTCTTTAAATTAATTTGATTCGAAATCTTACAAAGTTACTATTACTACAAAACACATATCGATTTTCATTTGGGAGCTATTATTTTGACATTTAAATTAACGTACCTACCCGAGACGTAATTTAACCTTTCAAAACATTTTAACAATCAGAAACTCGTTTACAACGTGACACCTCGAGTTCTTGACACTAAATTATTAAAATAAATTGCTGTACCTCTATACATTGGTTCTAGAATTCAGGTAAAAATAAAATATATCATGGTTGATACCTATTGGTTGGGTAGTAAGGACTGATTAAAAAACACGAATACATGTGAATTTATTAAATTATTCAATGTAGATACTCTTTATAGTTGAGCACAATACTGAATTTTGTCGTCTAAATAGATACAAAAGTTAGCACCATTAAATATAATTTTAACGACCAAAAAGAGATGACTATATAAACGTAGACACAAATGACAACGCATTAAATTGTAACGTTTTTTTTTCCAATAATACATTCGAAACTTTAAGGTAATAAAAATAAATACCGGTACATACAGATTTCCAATAAAAATTCAAGAAAGACCCGGATACCTACATATTTTATCGATTATGGGCAGTATAATTACCGATGGCGAACGCTACAACATATTATAGAACTCATATTAATATATTATGCATATTATATAGGCATTCACACTCATAAAACGTTTTCCTCCTACGTCTTATTTGGAATAAACTAATTTCTAACAACCAATCTTCATTTCTAAATTATTATGTGACTGATGGGATTTTATAAATTATTTTCGAATGTCCATTGTCTAAACCAACACTGCCGTGCCGCTGTTATCACAATGTTTTTTTTTATAAAATTTAATACACAATAAAATATAATATTGTATATACACGCATATTATGTATTAAAATAAGCATATGTAGTGCATGTTATATAAAACCAAACGTCATGCCCTATCAAATTCAACTTGTATAATATTATAATGGATTACACAACAACCAATTATTATGACAACATAATCATAAAATATAAGATATATACAACATAGGTACAAATGGTACATCAAACTTGAATTAAAATACATCATTCTATAATATCGATACCTCAGTTCAAAATTGAAACAGCTCAAAAAATTGGTTTTTTGAGTATAAGTTATGTGTTTTCTATTTTGAAACAAAATGTAAATTATAATATTGAAAATGTTCTCTCGTGGACAATAATTTAAATATATTTTATTGCATTATTGAACTTAAATCGTAATTAGATTGTGTACAACATTATGATGGTGTACATATAACATGGATTTGTTATAACTCGAGTTACTTCAGTTTTGAACTGGGGCGTCAATATATTAAATGTATAATATTAACCTAACCTACTTAAGACTGTCAAATATTCATATTACAAATATTGTATATATTCACTCAAAAAGTCAATACGTATTTTTTTACCAAATCCTCGGATCAAATAGAAAGTAAATGTAATAAATATACAAATATAAATACTTTATAATTAAACGAACGAAATCGATCTGTTGGTTAATAATATAATATCACATAATGCACACCGTAATATTGTACTAAACATGGGCTTACAACGCATGTGTAGGTGCATTGTTCAAAATTGGTTTACTCTTTCTAATAATATATTTTTAACTTTTCAACAATTAATCAAACATTTAAAATTATTTTTTCAAGAATCATCTAGCAAAACATCTATCTATTTAAACATAACATACTAAAGACGTTATGTGCCTAAAGGCTAAATTATACTTATAAGTTATAACATATATGTCGATCATATTTTGTTCTCTCAAATCGCGATAAGGAAAAAAATGAATTTGATATAGTATAATGCAATATTTTTTTGGCATAGTTTTTGCTTCATGATGAGTCATTATTCACATGTATTTATCACTTTATTTTCCAGTAGGTACACAAAATTAAGACCGCAGTGACATATGCGCACACCACACATGTGCATGATGTATAACGTCTATGGAATAATTTAATATATTCAATATTGTGTACATACAAACTTCAGCTTTTAATACATTTTTTCTGCCAGTGTATAAAACGTGGTACCTGTAGGATAAAGGGAGTTTATAGACTATATAGTTTTTTCGTCCTCGTCGTGTACGGAAAAGAACCGTTGGGAGATCACGTTTATGCGATTAACGCATTCGCAAAACGATATTTTCTCCCTATCGCAAAGTATTCTCTTGTTCTTTTTCTTTTTTTCCGCATATAACGAGTGCATTTGTTAAATCCTAAAGAATTAGACTCATACAATCAGATGCCATCAAAACTTAACTCCCCGTCCCTATATCTATGACCACGCATTTACGTACATAAAGCGTATAGTATATTAGTATATACGTATATAACACATAAGGTATATAATATATATACGATTGTACGAACACGAGAAACAGCGATGACAACTCCTTCGTGTCGGTTCGACAAACGGCCTCTATAGAATGCAAAACGTTTAGCACTGATAAGTGATAGTAATTAACTCGTGCAGTGCATGATTCATGACCAGGGTACGCCGAGATCTTATAGAAACTTAGAATCCAAAACGGTTGCCCAACACCGCAGTCGTGATGAAAACGTTATACGCACGTAGTGTTAACTTCAATAGTAATAATTATACAAGTACAAAATGCATTTGTATACAATATTATACTTGTATTAATATTACACGTGTAGACACTTTATACTATATAGACATCGTTGTAATGTAAATACGTACGGCACGAATAGACCAGAGCCACAGAGGTAGGTATTATTCGTCATTACTGCCCTGTAGTGTATACCGTGATGTATATACTCACAACTCAGTCACAAGCAGCCCGCCGTGGCTATATCCTATATCATATTATGTATTACTTATAGGTGTAGATAGATACGTTATTATAATTAAATATAGTAATACTGTTATATATCACTGTATGATATATTGATGTGTAATGACTGCTAGCTGTGATGCCGTTCTCATTAAACATCAATTTTCAACAATTACAATATGTATTGTATAATATTACAATATATTATATTTTGTACACCGTGCAACCGATTGAAATATAAAGTAGGAACGCTGAAATTTCATATTTTAACGAATACATAAATTTACTACGAGAATTTTCTTCAAGAGCAAATAAGTTAAAAACAATTTTTAGGTGACAATAATTTATAATATACTATAGACTTATAATCTTATACGAATTACATTTATTTATAGATAACCGCCATTATTTAAGTTTACCGTATTAATGCAACGGTTGTTTAAAACAAATAGATTTCAACTCAATTAAATAGTATAAACATTAAATTTCCAACGTGTATAATCTACGATAAAAGGTATTCTATAAATTATAATAACAGAAATATCCACGGGGTTACTTGTTTAAATTGTATTAAATTAAATAC
Source organism: Diuraphis noxia (assembly GCF_037042655.1). Taxonomy (NCBI): domain Eukaryota; kingdom Metazoa; phylum Arthropoda; class Insecta; order Hemiptera; family Aphididae; genus Diuraphis; species Diuraphis noxia. The sequence continues at coordinate 17,714,345 of NW_028301714.1, read as the reverse complement.
GTTTAAGAGCGTTAGATACTCAGATGTATAGAAATTAAAAATTTAATAAATAGAAAATAATCAAATAAAAACTAAAATAAATTTAGTACAGTAATATAAGTATTAAATAAAATTTATATAAAAATATGGAAGTTAGTTATAGATTATTTGATAGAGATTAGGAAACCAATTTTATATTATTTTTATTTTATATAATTTACACTTGTATCGATAGTAAAAGCGACGCACGTGTCTATGATAAATCTTTGTATTAAAAACTACTTAATATGTACATTTATGTAATACATAAAACATATGTATTTCAATAAGGTTTAATATTACTTAAGTGAATCAATCATCAAATAAAATGGTGTCTGTTGAAAAATTATAGACACATATTAATGTATTATTTATTCTAAATGAAGATTCTCCACGGCGAGGAGTGAGGACAGATCCCACGCAAAACCAGTCCATACAATTGCACCTACCTACTTAGCATGAAAAAGCTATTTTAATTCAATATGAAATCGTTATTGCTATTCATTATTACCTATGCTATTCTGAATTCCATCACCTACATAAAAAAGTAAAGTTATTATTTTATTATTATTTTATTTTACAAACCTAATTTAAATTATTTAAACTTTAACCTAAGCCAGTTATGACTACGACTATTTGTATGGTTAGTTAAATACATGTGTTATTCATAAAATAGAAACATTTACAAATATACGAATACGGTATACCTACAAATAAATGTTGGACAATCGTCTTGCAAGTCAGTGTTGTATTATAATAGCTGTACTTTCGATAGAGTGATAGTCAACAATAATTCATTAAATTCGAAAAACAACTTCTATATTATATAATATATTTATAGATGAATGCCAGATCAGTTTACTTAGATCCGTTATTGGTTAATGCTGATATTTTTGCTTCATCCTATAAGGCTAACTTTTTTTAAGAAAATATTGGTAGTGGATTATCGAAGTAATAGGTATATCAAACATAGTTTATTTAATTACACAATTTACAGATCATAATATATTAGCAGGCATAATTTATAGCATTAAAGTGTGAAATCTTGGTGCAATCAAAATAAATTAAAAAATTTAAAATGATGATTGAAAACATAATATTTTCGTTAAATGAATAGGCAAGTGATATTTCATTACTTTAAATTTTAATAGAAATTTCACATTATTTTACCATTTTTCAATAGAAAACTTTTGAAACACTTAATAAATAAATTAGGTTTTGTAAATGAAATTTCATAATGTATAACAACCATGTTAACTGCTTAACCATTAACAGTTATACATTAAAATTAAATATTATGTGTCGAAAATTGTGTTTTAATTAGCACGTAAATTTTATAAAAAAAATATACATATATTATATAATATAGATTTTCTATATAAGATAACATTTTAAAAATATGTTGTTTCTTCTTTAGCTATTACAAATTTGAAATATTAAGTTTTTTTTATAAATATCGATAATAATTACTCGCTGGATCAAAAATCTTAAAAATTAAATACAAAGTTTCTCACAATGGGTTATACCTAATAGCAATTCACAAATATTAAAGATACACGAGCTGGAATTTTTTTTAAGCATTTTAATAAGTTTCAACAAAATTAGTCAATATTACAAAAATTTGCCAAATTTTTTTGTAGTTAAAAATGTATGAAATGTTCTATTTTTATAACTAAATATTTAAAATTTAAAACAAGGTTTATCATAAATAGTTAATAATGTAATCAATAAATCTAAAAAAATGAAGCAATAGTTAACATAGTAATTTTTATAGACATTTGAAATCAAATTTTGACAAAATTATATACAAAAGTTACTACATTTTGAAATGCAATGTTTTTGGCTAAAATTAAAGGAGCTTACTGTATTACTATCAGTTAAGACAATTACTTTATGATAGTAATATAAATAGTAGTATAATATCACTATTATTTAATTATGTATAAAAATACTCTCTGCATACTAAAACACAAAATTTAAATTTAAAAAAAGCATAATAAATTTATATGTATATATAAACGTATTACAATATTATATGATTAATGAAAAATTGTAAACATTTGTTTAGTGTGAAAATTGTTTTAAACATAATGGCTTTGAACTCAAATTTTTTTTGTCGGATTTCATATGCGTTCATTCCCTAATAATTAAAAGTTAAAACGAACTTTTGGGTTCTTGTAATCGTTACTTTTCAAAGTTAATATGGACAAATTTGAGTGTTAATCGATTCGGAAAAACTAAAACATAAATCGAAAAAACTAAATAGTTAAACATTTGAAATGTCTTAAAAAAGCTAAAAAAAAAATGAGCCAAAATAAATGATTTGTCACCATAATATATTATTTATATAATTATGTTATAATATACGTTTACATCATATATTAATAAATCGTCACAAATTAAAAGTTAGTTATTATTAGGAAAATAAGATAATATTAAAATAATAAACATATAGGTATTTATATAAATTTATTTTAATATTCCCCATAATACCTAATAAAATTATTTTATCACATGGTGTTAAATAATATATTTTCCTACCTAAAAATATAATAGGTTTATCATAAATTATCTGGCTATCCTTACCTATCAATAAAATGTAATTGAAAAAAAATAATATTATTAATCATTATTAAGTGTGTTACCTGGTTAGTAGGTAGTTTACTAAAATATAATAAAACTTAATTAAATTTGTTATTCATAATCATAATTGATTATATAATATATTGTACTTTTATTGTATGTTAGCGTACCTATATTTTTTATTAATTGAAATGATTAATTAATTTAAAGAGTCGTTTCCTACGCTACAATCAGGTTTTTATCTATGAAATAAAATTAATGGTTGCCTTGATTGGCAATAACTGGACAATTTGAGTATTTGACACCTAGTTACATTAGGCATTATTCATATTATTCAAATAAATTTAAATTTATTTATAGATTGACACATTATATACAATATATTATAATAATTATCAGTATTATAATTTATATTTGTCTTAAAACAACCATACAGACCCAACAAATTTTTATTAATAAATATAATTTTATTTATAAAAGTACACGATTGTGTAGGTACTCAACTCGTATTCAAATAATGACATATAAGATCAAAAATTAATCAAGTAATGGTCCATTATTCTATAAAATACATTAAATACCTTTCAATATCTTTTATTAAAATTTGATTACTACTTGATTTTTTCAGAAAATAAAAAAAGGACCGGAAGTCAATAGATGATGTTAAAGGGAACAATCATATCACTAAAAAATAAAAATATATAGGTTCCAAAACTTCAGTTAAATCACTATTAATATCATTCAATCGCAAGTAAGTACTTTTCAACTTTGTAAATTCTTATAAATTAATCATTTTATCTATTTTTTATTTATTTATTAATATGTCCGAATAAAATAATTTTTGTTACCCTATATAATAGTTAATTTGAATCAAAATGTTATTAATGTCAATTGAAAAAAAATAATTTGTACATTATACCTACATATCATATACAATATATAGTACAGTATATGCATATTAAATAGTATTTGACTGCCATGAGTAATGTAAACCTTTATATTAGTTTTGTTATTTTACCTATTAATATATTTTATATGTGATTGATTCTTAGGAAAATGGGTAGTTTTAAAGGAAAGGTTTATATATTGGTTACTTTTTTAAGCCCACCTCCCCCAGAGCAAGTTTGAATGTACTGGCGCGGGAGGGGGGATCCTGCGTTTTTCTGACCGCTGACTCGACAATCGGTAAATATTAAAATAATGTAATGGTAATCTGTCCGGGGCAACAATGGGTATGGCAGTGACCGCTGCAGCGGAAGGGAGGGCCACCCGTCGCGAACCACATTTAAATCGGTCTGCGTGGTATGTCGTGCACACACACATAGGTAAGTGTGTGTGTATGTGTTGTATGAGTATATTATAAAATGTATAAATAATTTTTATTTCCTACTCCCCCGGCGTGGGTTCGACACGGCGGCGCGAGAAAACCATTATCGAATTCCGACGACCGGTAGTCCAGCGCCGTCGCTGACAATATTTCATTAGACTGCGCGAGTTTCTATATGGTTACACGAGCTGCAGTGTGAGCGCGAGATAACAACAACAATAATAGCAAAACGTCCGGGGCACTTGCCCGTTCTGATCTTATCCAGAGCTGACACGTAATCCGTCAAACGGCGGCGGCGGCGTGAGGTGAAATATTACTCGCGCGCGAGCGACCCCGTTCGGTCAACCGGGAGAACTCGCCGCCTGCTATCGGATTGTAAAAAGTAACAATAATTGTTTCGATATTATCACGCAATAGTGTATAGGATCCGATTGTCCGCCTATACTATTATATACATGCCTATATACTATTATAACAATATATATATCACGTGATGTTGCAGGGCGCTGGTGCTAAATACACCTTATGGAGAGCGGCCACTGGGCTAAAGGGGAGGGAGTGATCACAAAATATGGCCGAATGAAAATACCAAATGTACCAAGTACAAACGATTCTTTCGACGTTTGAAAATTACAATTGCTCGAATAACTCGAATAGTTAGAACTAGATAGTAGATATAATATCAAGGCTCTCTTATTGTTAAAACTATAGAAATACCTACGAACTATGTAATTTGCATAGGCATTTTATAGTTGGTTAGTTAGTTTATATTTGGTGCCTATATATAGGAAATGATAATACTGCTACTTGTCGAAAATTAAAATAAGAGAGCTTATAGCACGACGAACAAGAAAAATGAACAACGGGAAGCGAGACAAAATTATGAAGCAGCCAGATTATTTCATTGTTACCTGCAGGTAAGGCTGCATGTAAGAAAATCTTAAATGCTACTTCGACGGTATAAATATTTTATATGGAGTAGGTGTTGACGTTGCAAGTGCAGCAGATGTGGAACGCATCATGCAGGACGTGATGATTGAATATTAGTTTGAAGTCTCCTCACCTCGCTGAAAAATTTCGCCACATTTTCGGCCGGAAATCGGAAAGCGAACAGCTACCGACTGAACCGGGAAAACGGTGCATATTTACAAATTACAATATACTATTATGTAGGCAGGTTACCGAATCCGTTGTATCATCGGTTCCGACCGGTATGCTTTCCCATAGACTGTCTTGGCGGTAATTTATACGAGCGACCACTATGCCACATTCGTCGGATCGACGACATATACCCATCGCCGCTATATATATGATACACACGCATTGTATTATATTATATACACTATATATTCTCTAATAATAATAATTGATCGTTACGCGATCTCATCCGGATCTCGTTATAAGGCTGTTTGCTATACGATATATGTATAGGTATACATAATATATATACTGATATATAATATATATTATTATATTCTACCCGTGTTATGTACTTACGTTTATTGTACATTTGTATACACACACACACATATGTATATATATACTACCAATGGGCGACGACTATATGCGATAGGGATTTTGATACGAACTCTAAACATATACGCTCTGGTGTACACGGCAACGTATATATATATATATATATATACATTATGGTTTATATAGTGCGTATACTGTTTTGTGTATGTATAGATATATATACTGCAATGCGCGAATGTAAGCGTTAACTCGAATGAAAATAATTACGAAAAAAAATACACACTCGCGATACATATTGTAAATCAAGGCGGTCGCCTATATTGCTCGCAATATATAGGTACATCGCTCGTGGGACAGTGGCAGAATATCTTCCGTGATCCACGTACATAAGTGTACATTATAGGTGCTTATAGAAAACTGTTTTCTCGGAGATGGCCAACCGATTTTATTATCACGTAGCAATAAATGAATGTTTGACATCGTATATAATATAAAGGCTGTCGATAGTTGATGATACCTACCATAATATTATGTGTAGGTATACACGCTGACACGGCATTCAGATTTCCAAGTTGAAATATACGTGTATTGTTATAAACAATTTAAACAAAACACATTGCTTTAAAGTTTTGAACTCAACGTAGGTATATATGATATATAAATATATATGATAACATAATATAGATAGGTACTTAGAATCAGTGGCACTTACGTAAAGATGCACTTAGTGCATATTCGTACTATCGGTACGAACGTTTATCACAATCCACAAATCGACAAATAAGTAATGATACAGTTTTTATCAAATTAAAATTCCATATTATTACATAACTTTATCTAAACATTACCAAACGTATAAAATCAAAAGGTGCCAGAACCAAGTGCATTAAACTTATTTGGGCATTATAAAAACAACATAATTTCTTTCATTTGTAACTGGATTTCAATTAAATATGATTTACATATAATTCTTGAATCCTATCTGTATATCTTTAAATTTAATATAATTTATCTTTTAATTATTTTATTTTATTCATGATTTATAATCAATGTATTTAATATTTTCATCTCGCTTGATAAATCATTTAATTTTACAATTTAATTTATTTTTATATGCAATATATATATAGTATGACAATTGAATTGAGTATACGATTACTCAATTTGAATACAAAATATTGAAGTGATTCATGATTATTATTAAAATTTCATTAAGTATTTTATATTGTGTTATCTATAAAATATTATTTGATATTTTTGACTAGCTGTTATCTGTGGGTGCAAAATAATACTTTTATCCCCTCAGAAAAATTATCGTGGGTGCCACTGCACCGTCATGCCCCCTACTCCAGCCCAAAAACCTGCACCACAGTGATCTTTAGATGATTTTTATTTACTAGTTGGTATAGGTTAGATTAGGTGCCCTATATCGAATGAAATAAACAGATAAATAAATAATGGTATCCACTACAATCATTGAACTGTCACTAAAAACCAAAAGTGTATAATGATTTAATTTATCATGCCCGCAAAATATGTTTACCATACACATGTATTGTAGATAAATCGATACAAATATTGAGATTTTATCCGTGGCCCTTCGCCAATAATTGTGTTTTAAAATATTTGGCACATAATAATATGGAAATGCAGGTACGGATAGTGAGCACCTATTATACCTATATCATTTCTCATATTTTGTTCATGAGGCCTGCATTTAAATATTTTTTTTTCTTCAGACGCGTTATGTAATGTCAAGACTGCAATCTGCGATGACAATCACTATAAGCTGCTAGTTAGTTAGCTGCTAGTCGCTGACCTCTGACTATGGTGACAATAATAATAATACATTACATATTATACACATTTTTTCTATAATTGCCTACAAATTGGTCCACACTTCACTCGGTTGCATCCCACGCGATAACATGTATAATGTATACTACTATATAGATACCCTCGCCGCAGCCGTATCGAAATATTCGTGTCGCCACTGTTGTCACTTTATTATTATTACACGAAAACACGATATAAATGTCGTATTGGAGGCGGACAACACAACAATATTATGGTTTTAGGCCGCTGCAGAAGTCCATATAATAGTAGGTGCATTATATTTATTTATAATGTACACATTATACGCATTGTATGACATTTGTCCATAGCATTAAAAAAAAAAAAATAGTATTGAACTATAATATGACAATAACTTATACTATAGATTATTATGTTGACATAATATTATATAAATGGATTTAATCGGTTAATGGTTTAACCAACTGAAATTTAAAAAAAAAAAAGTTTAATTTTAAAATGTTTTAATAAATCTAAACATTGAAGTAAATTCAATACATGTCGTAATATCCATATAATGAATATTAAGATAGGTAATTTTTATAATAGACAATATTTTTACTATACAAAATATAGATAGTCATTTTGTGATTTAAACAGGAATATATAGTTACATATATTGAAAAATTTGAGTTGGACATTTGATTACATACCTTCAAGAACTAAAAAAAAGAACATATTTGTAATGGCATCTATGCTAGTTACAAACACACAAGCCAATAATTATTGTTTCGAATAACTTTCTCGTTAGCGATTAATGTATGAGATTATTGTTAATTTTTAGTTTATGGTGCTTATAAATGTTGAACTAAAATAAACTATAAATACAACTCAATCTTATTACACGCAGTATACGAAAATGCAGAAACAGAATTATGAAAACATTTTGAAATATTTTATTAGAAATAAAATATAAAAAAATTAACTAAAAATGATTTGCTGGCATTTTATTTTCTGTTAAGGGAACAAGATATCACTAGAAAATGAAAATATTTCATAATCTGTATGACTGTCAACTGTATATACTTATATAATATTATAATATAATATATCATTCAATCTGTACATAAAATATATAAACGTATAAAACTGTAGCCAACAATACAAAATTATATATACCTAAGTATATTTTTATACAACCAAAATTATTAGGTACATTATATTGTTAAACTGTCTCTATAATATTCGTAGAATCATATTTACAAGTTATTCGTTTAAATTTAATAGTAGAAAAAACTATATTATACATTACTATATAAATATAATACATATATTATTCGTATATATACTGTACCTATAGTAGGTACATACATTTATGAGACACGTGTAGGTATTATAATAATATTAATGATACAATAAGTGTGAAGGTTAAATTACTACAACGAGAAACTGCATAAAATAACCAAATATAATATAATAATAATGCTAATTCAACGATGTTCAACCCAACAATATTATAAAGTAGTATATGTTCAGGACATGGGTGTACATCTTGTATATATAGCAGGTATTATAATCTCGTATAGACGTATAGTGTACATCACCGATTTTGTGTATAGGCCTATAGGCGTAGGTATTGCGTATAATGGTTACTAAATTCACCTGCAGTAGATACAGATCCTTTCAACGCATATTATTATGGTAATAGTGCACGAATCTCTCCACATTTTGTATTTTAAATAAAATAGATATAATACGAATGTGAAAAGCACATAATTAGATTTTAATAGGATTTCTATTATTTTCTTAATACTACTTAATAGTTAATACTTATTCATATTTATTTTAATGTATACGTCATATTATTTACTGAACAATCGCTAAACTGTTTTTAAAAAACTACAAAAAATTGGAAAACGTACTTGGTTAGTACGTTTTTTATTACTTATATTTATGTATATTACTTGAGCACATGAATTTTTCAAAGTAAGCAATATATTATAAAATATGCTGTAAAGCACTACAGAATACGCCGTATGCTTGACTGGATTGATACTCCAAGTAACAGGAGTACGAGTTTTTTTTCGAAAGAAGCAAAAAACAATGATCGCAGAAGGCGGAGGACTTCTATGAATGCCCACTCGGTCCAACGACAATCAAGACTATAATATTACAATAACGTTATCGATTTACCTTATTCTCATTTCCTTTATTATTTTCATTTATTCGTTATTTTTCTGCCCTATTTGCATACACATTAATCTTCACCTGCTACGATCTATTCAAAAGTGGCATCGACACCATTACCCGGAGATTATATAAATAAATTTCAAATAATCAGCGTTAACAGCTAAAAAAAATAATAAAAAATTTCTTCGTCTTCATCTTTGATCGCGCTCGTTACGTCGGTGTACACAATAAAGAAGGTACGTGTACAAGTGTTGGTACAGCGGTCAGAGGGGAAATTATTTTTTTCCCTGGATGATATTTTATTCCGTCAGACACCATGGGCTGCCGTCGCAGTTGATTGGTCCGACGTCGATTATTATTGTTACCTACTGCTGATCGCGAATCGGCACAAACGCGTCTGGAAACGGAAATATATAAATATAAATGAAAAAAAAAAAAACTTTTGCTCGTTACTAGTCTACTGCTGATATTGTATCCGGTTCTAGTCGAGAAAATCTTGGACAAAAATAATATACTCGTTCCAGTTTAATATCGTACAAAGTAGCCGAGAATGAACTGAAATACCTGCCAATGAAAATTCGAGAGTACTTTCAATACCGATTTAAAATCGTTAAATTTAAATTGCACATATTAATATATTATATTCCATTTGCCGTATTTAAGTATCATCGTATAAAACAAGTCAACATAGTATACCTAGGTATAAGCCATAAATGTATAACCTAACCTACGCATATTAAACATAAATCATATTGGAATACATACTGAAGATTTTGATAAATAATAATTTTATTCAGTATTGTCTTTAGTTTGTCTGAACATAAATCGCCCCACTTTATATATCGAACTATATACAATGTTTAAATACGCCAACTGCAAACCATTCATAAATCATTAAAATTAATATAGACGTTCGTCGCTCGTTTAATGGTTGCCGTCTGTAAGGTTATTTTTTTTAATGTGACGAGTGGTATAGGTAATATTCGTAAATTCTGCAAAGATTTTTTTTTTACTCGTCTGGAAAAATTTATGACGCCAAAATTATTAAGGACACGATAACCCGCTGTTTCACGACTACCGTGGCAAATATAATGATATTACATACCACGCAAGTATGATCTCTAACATAGCGCCGAAAAATGGTTTTCACCGGTCGACCAAGAATATAGAAACAAAAATAACTAAAAATGCAAATGTTATTTGTTTGTATTATATCTCAACTCCCAACATACTAGTATAGAAGCAATGGGTTTCAGGGCCCCACATGGGGGGGCCCGGGTCAGAAAGATCCATGGTATACTGGGGCCCGGCGTTCATACAAGTAATTACTTCAATATATATTGAAAAAATGTTCGGCGTCCGGATTTAATTCTGTATCAGCCAAAAATACGATGTGGGGACCTGATGGGCGTATTATATAAAATAATAATTTTCAGTATGGACAAAGTCACCATTAGCCAAGTACAGCCATATAAATTTGCAGCTGATATAAATAATAATAAACATTACATACTACATATGATATGATAACGATTTTCGTTAAAGGTACACGCATAATTATAAAATTAGGAGGTGGGTACACGCCATGTACCCCCGTGTACCCTCCACTACACCACTGTACATATCCTATTATAGAATATATTATTATCTATATCTGTGAGAACATCGCTAACATAGCCATAACTAGACATTTTTTAGAGAGCCGTGTGCAGTGCTGATCCTAGAGGGTAGGGAGCTGTGAAGCCACATTGCAAATTATGTGTTCTGAATATCATTTTTTCTACAAATAATCATAATAAAATTGTCCTAATAATACACAAACTGCGAGTAGTAGGTACTTGAAAAATTATTTATTGTCGTCGGCGATCGATGATGGCAGAAAAAGTATGATATTACTTTTTTTCGTAATTTAATTATTAAGACGAGAAGTCTGATATAAAAATACCTTCATATTTGATTTTATTAAATTTATGGTTACAAATTTAGATTTTTAAATAAAACCTTGAAGTTTATAAAATTGTATGAAAATAAAGCAAGTCACCTGCAAGTCCGATAGAATATAAAATAAACATAAATAGATAAATATATAGATATTATATTTATATAAATATATATGGGCCCTGCCATTGTATACCTAGGCCAGAAATCCATCTAGTCAGCTGCACTGGTCGTGTGATTACAATTAGATATGACATAAACTGTACAAGTAGATTGAGCAATTTTATTTAAAAAATATTTAGTATTATATTATAAATATTATGTAAAATTAATTTTTATATACCTAACCTTACAATGAGTATTGTTATAATAGCAAGTCCTAACAATTCCTTGTTAGTTGTTTATTCCTCAAAAATTTAAAAAAAAAATCTATAATGTCGATATACTCTTGTAAATAGTTTAAATATAGGCTTGCCATTGGCCCCAGTTTTTACAGCATGTCCCGGTTTGTTGTGTACTTGTGTGAGATTTATTAGTGTCGCGGTCGGTCATTAATTTTGTCCCGGTTTTTGGAAGAGAACGAAAATAACTTTAATAATATTTTATTTAATAATAAAAGAAAAACATAAAATATTATTGTACATAGTATTTGGGCTTAACTTATGATTGTAATGAATTTTATTTAAAAATTAATAGTACCTAGGTAACATAGCTGTATTGAAAACAATTTATTCAACGGAAAAGTATGACATTAGCGATTAGCTTATTACTAATAATTAATAAATGTAAATGCAGTAAATGCAGTAAATGTAGTTTATGTAAAAAATTGTATTGGTTAATACATTTTTCAATAAAATAATGGATATTATTAATTTCCATATAATTATAAAAAAAGTAAGGGATTATTTTTATTTTTATTAGCTTCTAGTATTAAAACTATATGATGGCTCAACATTTACAATTGAACATGATAATAAATTAACTATACAAAAAAAGGTTACTTACTTAATATGATATCCCGGTTTGGTATTTCAAAATCTGGCAACCATATAATAAAATACGACAGTGAAGAGAAATCCATTTTTAAAAATAGAACGCACTATCGACTTACAATGTAAAAATAATTTTAAAGCATAGGTGGTTATCAGTAGCCAGTAGGGCCCACGTTTATATGAAAATACATATTTTACTGTTATAGGATAAATCAAATTCATAAGTGATAAATTCTTTCAGATGATTTTCGATACGCTTATATTGGTTGTATAAATTCATATAACTCCGAAACCTAGTCATTAGTGTTAACCACTTATCAGCGAGTATACAATTTAAATTCTAATTTTCATAATTCATATAAACTTAAAATTACATATTATATATTTAACTATATAAGTATAATATATTGCATTCTAAATGATTAACTAGACTACTGGAGGATGAGGTATTGTTCACCAGAGCATCCAATCCTTCCTGTAAGTTATAAATTCTACAATTATATATATCCACTAAACCGCCACTTGCTGATGTATAGTAATAATATATTATTTAATTTTTTTTTTTTATTAACAGAATCAAATCCACGGCTACTGTGGCTATTGGACGAACATTATATTTACAAAATTATACATAGTAATACATTTTTATGTAGAGATACAATATATAAAGGAGAGAAAAAAATGAAACATTGCGTTAACTTATTGTATTAAATTTTGTTAAGAAGTCCTGTGATGCGGAGAAATTCCAGGGTAGTTGTGAGGTTGCTCTGCTCGGGACTGAGTAATTCGGAGAGCTGGTCCGGAAGGTTCAAATCTCTCCTTGCTTTTTCGTAACATCGGCAATCCGCGAGGAGCTGTTTAACGGTGAGAGGGGAGCCGCAGACGGTACAATCAGGGGGTTCTCTCCTCTTCATGAGGTGTTGGTGGGTTATATGGGTATGTCCAATCCTGAGGCGAGTAATAACTGCCTGGTGTTTCCTGGATATGTTTGCAGGGAACGGCCAAGGGTATGTGGTTCTTTTGATTTCGTATAATTTGGTTGTCTGTTCTGCCCATTTTTTTTCCCATTGGTCATGTACATCTTTAGCAATGATTCTCTTAACGTCTTGATGTATAAAATCCAAGGACGTGAAAGAGAATATATTATTATAATAACGTGTACCTATATTGTATATAATATACAGTGACCATAGTATTACACATAGACATAATACATGTATGCACAACCGGTCACCGATCGAACTATAATCGCGTTATTTAGTGTAATGCAAAAATAAATAAATGTATAAAAAAGCAACAATCCACCGAGTGCCGAGCCCGGCAGTTAATAATTCGCGTTGTGTACTTGTGTGTACATAATAGGTTCGGGGACGACGGCGGCAGAGTCGGGGGTGTGCCATTCGATGCGAAATGTGTGTAGGTATATATAGATTATAAATTTTTTATAACATATTATTATACTATACGGGAGAGAGATAAAAGCTACTAATAAAAATATCATACATTTTATATTATATTATATAATATGTGTGTGTGTGTTTGTCGAGTTTCGCAGTCATGAATCTTGCGATCGCTCTACAGTTAAAACATGGGTAGGTATATATGTGTGTGTGTGTGTGTGTGTAGCGCGTGTGAAATTAATGTTTTTAACAACCGGCAGCCCGCGTGCCAATAAATGAAAAATGAACGGTGCCCAATCAACGGAGGCAGAAACCCTGCGGCGCGCCGGAGCCCAGGACGAGGTGATCACCACTGCAGTCATATCATAGCACGCTGCCACTGCGCAGGACGACGTAGTAGTCGCGTCGTATTATCGCGATTTCCAATCGTCTACGCGCGCTCGCACAATACGCTCAATGGCCACTGCTGCACACGACACACGCGACACACATAATATATATTATTATTATAATGTTCTACTGCGGCGAACCCGATCGACATTTTTATACTTCCTACCCGTCTGATATATATTATTATATTATGTATATTTATATCATACGAGTACACTATATTATACGCGTTATTACCCATTATGCTATATTTTATATACTCGTATGGAAAAATTATTTTAACCTTATGAATTCAAAATGTTTGTAGATTTTTTTCCCGTAATATAACATTAGTATAGGCATACATTGTCTGCGTGGGTGCATTATAATACGCTCACACAGGAGTACAGGACTTAACAATGAATTATTTTGCACTACCTATATAAAATATAATTATAGATTAAAACGCGGTTGCGTAAATATTATAATCATTGAAGGGTTGATAATTAACTCTATTTCAAGATTCATCGACTACCGAAAGGATATTATCTGAACACTAAAATTATGAAAACTTACACTTATTAATTATCACTGTTATTAATAATAACTTATTACGCTCGTCTTACATATAGTACAGAAACGAAATAGGTCGTACAACTTATTGACAACAACTCAACGTGATGCGTTTTTAATTCAGCGGCGGCGCCAAATTTTTTTCCGAGTGGGCAATATTTTTACAGTGATCATAATATGAGAGATATAACATAATACAGACTATGCCTTCAATATACTACAGGTTATAATATTGTGTAGTTCCCTGTCAGCCATCAGATAGGTTCGGCAGGGTCCTTTGATTGGATTCACGGATCATCGCCGTTAATGAAGATCCTGCAGGACTCTATCGGAGGATTATGTTATGTCTGTATGATTAATAATTACTTTATTGTTTGGTTGGTGGTTGGTCTGATAAACACGGTAAGTATAGTTGTGATTCGTACATTGCATTCGCTTGGCACATTTTGAGTACCTATTTGATACCCAAAAGTGTACGCTGCAATCGCAGGCTACCGCATTAATCGCGTTTTTAATGGTCTAAGCCGGAACTATACACGGCTTTTTGACGTCAACGAAAAGTGGCGGAAAATCCATAGGTGACAGGCCGGGGCTTTCGAGAACTTTTAGATTTACACGTTGTATTTGTATGGCTATGCCTATATAATATTATGTAAATTAAGGGGATTAGAAGCGGTGATTTTCTGTCTTTGTCAAACACACGTGAAACATACAATACGCCTGATAAAAATTAAAGTACTTCTAGTTGCTCGATTTAAAATATGTAAAGATTTTTGAATTGGTATACAAGTTAACTTTGGATCGGTCGAAGCATATTTTTAATATTTTTAATACAAAAAAAATTGACAAATTTATAAAATTTAAAATATTTATTCTTATCAAAATATTGCTACAATTGAAAAAGTGCTTCGACCGATGCAAAGTAAACTTTTATATCAATTAACACATCTTTACATATTTTAAATCGAACAACTAGCACTGCAGTACCTTAATTTTTGTCAGGCGTATTGTATGTCCCACGTGTGTTAGACAAAGACAGAAAATCACCGCTTCCAATCCCCTTAAGAACAAAACTACCAACCGAACCGTCTTTATGTATAATATTCTGTATTATTACTAAAGCATAAATGCTACATACTTAAATAATATCTATTACCTATATGTTATACTTAGATAGGTAGGTACCTATTAAAAGAACCGTGGGAAACTGCGATAACACACCCTCGCATATATTTCACCATTTATAGCAGCACCGCTGAAAATGTGGCACTATAAACGGCGACGTGCTGTTGTGGTATACGCGTATTAGGTATAATATAGCCAATATAGGTAGTCTGTAGTTCCTACCCGCATATTTTACCTGCACGATTAAAAATTATACGCCATACGGTAGAGTCTATCTGCAGGTATTTTGATTACAGGTAGACACATAATATGTATTATACTGAACACCTATATAAGCTTTAAGTCCGTGATATACGCATTGAATAGGTACATTATCATTGTGTAAGCACAGTATTATGACAACGTTAATAATAAGTGCCTACCTATATTATAATCGCAAGCACATTCAGCTGCAGTATAAAAACAACGATACTAGTGCGTGTACACGCAATAATACGCAGTCATAACGACATGCATGATGGGCATTTATATAAACTTTTATCATTATGTTATTAGCCGTTGAGTAAAAACGTTAAATGCGCTTATAATAACGTGTACCTTCCTACATTAATTTACAGTAGGTAGGCAGGCACTTTATATACTCACCATATAGAAATACTGCAGTATAAATGTGGGCATAATAGGTACTATTGCGGAATATTATTAGTATGATATAATTGTCGTATGGTACGTGACACTCGTATTGTCCATTATATAACTGTTGGCCGCACATGTTATTATAATGATATTATGTACATACAGTTACTATATACCTATGCATAAACTATAATACATTTGTAGGGAAATCACGCGTATTAATATCTGCGGTCAAAAACACAATAAAATATAATACGTTTACATTATATTAATGACGACAAGTATATACTAATAACCGTGTGCTGCTGTCGTGTGCAGTTTTGTGTGTGTGTGAATAGTGATTATAAAATACAAGATATTAAATAAAAACATATTATTTATTATAATATACGCGTTTATGTGCATGGTAGGCCGTGTCGAGAATCGCGTGCTCAAATGAAATTATTTCGCACGCGTGTAAACCACGCAACAATATTAATATATAATAATGAGCGGATTTTAATATTACAGCGTACACATTTTATTGAAAACTACCAAGTCTACAACGTCGAGTGTCGACAATATAATATAATATTATGTGAAACATTGGACTACCGCAGTGGTTGGTGCAGCGTTGCAGCGTTGCAGGCCTGCAGCCAGCAGTACAAGTACACAGATTTGATTATTAATATAAGACGAATCAGTATTATATATTTTTAATGTCACGTTGTTTATACCTTTTATATATTTATATACATGTATATTATGACGCATGAGATAATATAATATCTAAATATAGATTGTTGATAAATTAATATTATATGTTACATACGAATAAACATATCTATATGATATCATGTACCAATTGCGATTAAATAAACCATAATAATTAATAAGTCGTATGAAAAAGGAAAAATTGACCTTTACACCTAGTAAAAAATAATACGCTAGGTAGAAAAATTAGTAGGAGTAGGCTTACACCCACGCGTTCTGTTAAGCTAGCTTAAGATCTATAATTTATCATAATATTTATACCATTAGTCATAAGATTGATGTTTGGTAAATTTCAAGGCGTATAAAGTAATTATATCCGGCGAACAAAAGTCCGGTTTATTTATTATACATATGTCGTAAAATGGTCGTGATATACGATTGCGAACGGACCTTTTCCCGCATCACGATTGCGAACATTTTTGCCTGCCTTTTTCGTTTCAGGGTTGCCAGATTCGTTGTGAGTAAATTATATTTAAAGGTCGCCACACACTGCAGCGGTAGCGGTGACGGTGGCGGTGGCGGTTACGGCAAAATGAAGCCGGACTCAATTTTACCGCCACCGCGGCGGCACCGCCAAGACAAAAGAATTTTACAGCCACCGCTGCAGTGTGTGGCGACCTTTATACTATACAAAAGATTTTATGAATATATTATTTTAAGACAGTTTTATAACCCCCACCCTACAACACTAGCAATGTTTTCATTTTTAAAACAAACACAAGAACAAACTTTGACAATAATAAATTTTATTAAAAACACAGTACATAATCCTATGTCCAAAAAAGATAAATCCAGAATTGAATCAACATTAAAAAAAATTGAATGACTATAAAATCCATAAGAATCTAATTTTATATTTATAAAAACTGAAAATTCCTACCAAAGATAAAATTTAAATAAAAAGTAAAAATACAGAAAAATTATTTTAAAAACTATTAAAATGTTTAAATTTATTTGTGTATTTATTTGCTTGTAACATATTTAACGTTATTGAACAGTATTATTAATATTTATATAGATTTGTTTTAATCAATCTAAATAATTTTATTTTAGTTTGTAACGTAGTTATAATGTCACATTATATTATATATATATTTTTAAATCAAATTAAGACTAGAAGAAATCGTGTCTAATTATAATCCAACACTACGCCAGACCAAACAATTATTAAAATTTAGTTTTATTCTTTAATGTATTCCGTCAACAATTTAATTTTTAAGCCCAAAGAAAAACGATGATGATAACATGAACAGCTTTTACAGCTGTTACTACAAAGGTAGGAAAATGTAACTGTGAGGCATTTCTGAGAAATTTAGGAATTTCAGCCAGTGGGCCAACGCATTATTTATCATTTATTATATAAATTATTACTATTACACATCGCGCATATTATGGTATATGGGTATAACCATATTAAGCACTTAAATGAAATCATTTCAATAGGGTGCTACATTTATATAATTTGTATTTGTATAATACAGTGGTTCTCAACCGGTGTGCCACGAAAAATGTCTAATAATTATTTGTAACTATGCTAGTAAAAAATATTGAAAACAGTAGTTTATTCCATTACATTTGTGTTGAGTGTGCTGCAAAAACTTGTGCTGTATAATAGTGTGCCATGAATCAAAAAAGCTTGAGAACCACTGGTATAATATGTCAGTGATTATAAAAAATAAAAAATATTTGTAAAGTAGGTAGGTAATTGAAATTTGTCATGGATAATTTGGCGACGTCAAGTCAGTTCAAATTCCACGCGCAGTCGGACGCCTTTGAAGAATCAAAAACGTGTTCTTAGTTACTCCGACACTACACGCCCATTGTGTACCCAAAAAGGTAAAACGCGCGCAATAGTACTTCACCGGCCAATGGCAAGTCCCAATATGTCAGACGACCCGAAACATCGTGGTATCTCACGTTGGGCTAGACGTCTCTGCACACAAGACGCAGTGGCGCTGACTAGTATTTCATTTGGCCAAGTATAAAATTTAGTTACCACCACCACACGTTGTAAATTCAACTAACATAAAGTCACTCTAAATAAAGCCGGATTCACAGTTCCACACGATGAAAGTTGGTCTCGTACAGTTGAACTTTATCATTCATGTATGATTATAGTGCCAGAGCTGCTCTAACGATAGTTCGATATTTAAATAGAGTGACTGTTCGCCCCATAAAAAGACGTGTTCGTTCAGTTCATTGTCACTGACAATACATGTAACGCAACGATATAGGTATGATGACAAGCATTTGTGTAGTGTGTACCATATTTTGTTTGCATTCCATTCATCGTTTGCGTTCGGAGCGGAATGGCCCTCAGGTGACGGCAATGATATCAAATGAAATGCTATTGAGATTTGAGAGTAAAGGCGAATTCTTTCTTTATATTATACTATTGTGTACCATTCGTTTGTGGCCATTGAATGAACATTGAAAACACACCTTACGTTCTTATAGATAATACAATTGATTTCATAGCATTACGTTGTCCATTAGCTTGGCCGTAACTATGAATGTACAAACGAGAACGAAAGTCGTTCGGTTCGGCCGACAGAAAAGTTTTTCGACTTTACGCTGTCAAAACTTGGCTTCGGACAGCAAGGATGGACGAGAACCGTTTAATAGATTTATGCTTATCAAATGTATATCAAAATATGAATATTTATGAGAAATAATAGAAATATCTGCAAAACCAAAAAAGAGGGTTGGTGTTTGTAATCTAATAAAATATTGTAAAACCAAGTAAAATGTATATTTTTAAGTATAAGTGGTTATTTATCGACTAACTTTGCATTCCAGGTTAGGGTATTCTCAATGACCATTACTCAATAATTTGGCGCGGGCTAAAAAAAATGCCCCCCTGGCAAGTACCCCTTTAAAATTATGCTTAATTAGCAGCACAACTATGACTGACACTCATGAAACACACCCAACAAACATGTTGGACATTGTTGGATTAATATCAGAATTTGTTGGACATTATTTTCGCAGGAGAGCTTTTTTCAAAGTTGTGCTGCTGTAGTATATTTGGCAGCACAAGCCACAAGCGGAGAGCCCCTGCGAAAATAATGTCCAACAAATTGTCAGATTGGTCCAACAATGTCCAACAATTCACGTTTGACATTTTTTATACATTTTGATGACACAAAGTTGTGCTGTTGTAGTATATTTTGCAGCACAAAAATGTCGAAAGCTCTACCGGCGAAAATAATGTCCAACAAATTCTGAGATTGATCCAACAATGTCCGACAAGTATGTTGGATGTGTTTCATGAGTGTCTGTCATAGTTGTTATGCTAACTTTAGGAGGGTCTGGCAAGTCTCTGAAGCCACGCTTGGTTGCTCGTGGCATACAGTAAGCTGTGCTTATCGAAAAAAACCTATACTTTAACGGGGCGCGGCGCAGCATCGATGTTCAGTCTTCAGTACCGATAACCTGTGAATCACGTGATACTATAATATTAATATAATATTATTATTGTCTATTGACTTTATTGTATGCAGTGGCACTGTGTTCGACTATATTACCTACTTTGAGCAATATTATGTCACCAAAATCCTTATATTTATAAAAGATCAGGCCTTTTTTATGTACCAATTTTGTGACGACGACGCTATTTAACTTTTTTCCAATTTTTTTCACAAAATTGTTCCAAATAGCTTCCCGAGTGTCACCTCGTCATCCGATTTTAAATGGTTGAAATTGGCAACAATTCATTTTTACATGTAATTTGTATAATATATTCATATAATAATAATATTAGCAGTCGACTGATAACGGGAAATACGGTACGGCACGACGGCCCGAGGGTTTCCATCTACCTGGACCTGGACTCTGACCTTTTTTGGGTGTGTATTTTATCGGCGTTTAGATATTATGAATTATTTGGAGGTTATATATTTTGAGTTGTAAATTGTACCAGAAAACAGTGACTAACTCAATCACGTTAACTAAAACTAATAATTCATTTCTTATCGATATGGGAAATAGAATCATTTGTAAGTATTACTATTATTTATATATATATATTTTTTTTTTTATATAAATCAGCTACTACTACTATTTATCGCTTGATAGCATTAAATAAAATAATTTTTTTTTTTAAACACAACGATGGGTGTTGATTTAACAATTTAATTTTGAGAAAGCAAAAACTACACACGTTCGAAGCAGGGTAATTCAGCTAGGTATAGTAAATAATAAAATACAATAATGACTACCTTAGCATCGTTAGATTTTAATTTTTGTTTTTACTAAAACCGTTGACGGCTACAATTCAATACAGGTTTATGACTGTATAGGTAATATTAATGGTTACTTAGTACGGGATCTGTGCTTAATATATTAAGAGGACGCTACCAAATATTTGCTTTCTCCGTCTTACAAGTGGCTAACATGGAATATTTACGCTTAGCAGATGCAGATCACGTTTAACTCCGTTAGTTTAAAATTTAGAGTGAATTTATTATGAAACTTGATGGTAAGAAAATTATATGTGTTCGTTGGTTTTTTACGATAACTTGGTTTTTAATAAGTTATGAGCATTTTTAAATTTACGCTTTTTATATACACATGACTTGCTACAAAACTGAACTACAGTAAAAAAAAACCCACATATGAAAACAGATAATGTTCTTTCCACCAAGTTTCATAATAGGTCGATTCACTTTAATTTTTAAGCTAACGGAGCTAAAAGTGATCTGCTGAACGCAAATTCGCTATGTTATGCATTTGTGAGACGGAGATAACAAATGGTTGTGTAGCGTCCTCTAATTATGGGTAGTGATTTGAGACAACGCAACGGTATAGGTAATGCATAATATGATGTTTTGATGAGTGCATCTATAAATCTAAAAAAAGTATAATGGTTTTGGGTAAAAATAAAAAGAATTTATACTTTACGAAAAACTTTCAGAAATTAAAAATTAGAACAGTAATCGGAAAAATTTAAAAATCATTCACAAAAGTAAAAACTGGTGTACTTATATTATACAAATATATATTTTTTTAAATGTTGTTCAGTGTTTTAAAAAAAAGCTACATAAATTATTTCTAACACCATTGAAAAATAAAAATATCAAAACTATACAGTTGTTTTTTTATAAATGGTTGTCGCAATCACCCATCACAATATATTGGAAATTATATTTAATCAGAAATTTCTAAAAAATATACGGGAGACCATTTCAAGATGACTACGTATTTCACTTTCTACGTGATGACCTGCCCTCCTCATCCCTCTTTTCCACAAGGGGATGAGTGTTAGGTATCACGTGCTTTCGAGAGGTCTATTATCGTCTGTCACTCTCCAGGCCTCCACAAATGCTAATGTCTATCTGGACGTATTTATACATCATGTTTGACTGGTGCCGACACGTGGTAGAACGAACGACCGTTGATTCTTAGTTTAACGATAAATGATGCTTGTATTGTGCATCTGACCGCTAGATGTCGCTATACGAGTACACTGTTACATGTAAATATACTGAAGGCCGTTCTTACAATGTCCGGTTAAGTGTCGGTTAAGACTAACCGGTAGAATTCTATCGGTTAACTCATGATAAATTCTTCCGGTTAGTGTTTCAGGCACTAACCGAGCATTGTAAGAATGGCCCAAAGTATATTATAGGTGAAACAACTTATAATTTAGCAATTCAAATTTCAATAGCAGATGATCGAAAATTATTAAAGATGAAAAATAATTTATCGATAATTGCCTTTAGTTAATATAGACATTCATTTTAGATTCTGTGCGATGATTGTACCTTTCGAATTTTCCATAATGAATTCTAATTATTTTTTCTTATTACTATGTGCACGATAAGTAATTGAAATAAATAATAAGAAATAGCATAAATTGTGGTGAAATATTATTAAATTACCATAAATGATGATTACCCACACTTCAAAAAGAGTCAAAATATTTTGAAAATTTCATCATATATAGAAAATTATTATACAAACATTTGGTAAAAATTAAAAGAATCTATGGTTTTGATATTAGGTCAGAGCGTATTTATCGGAGGGGGGGTGGGGTTAGTGGGCTGCAGTCCCCACAGGAAATTTTGAGAAAATCTAATGGGGTCTGGACCCCCCCCCCCCCCCCCGAAATTTTTGTGCACCGGCACATAAAATCATTAGGGCTCAGCCCGTAAATTTTTAATAAATAAATAAAAAATAAAAATAAATAAATTATCATTTTAATTAAAATTAAAATGAAATACGTGTTACTCAAAAAAAGGTTATTGTTTTGTATCACAAAAATAAACCACTATAGAACGGTCAAATGTTATTATCTATGGGTCGAATTATATTGCGGAGAACCGACGGCCGACACACTGTCACGTCAATAACGTCAATTATTATCGTACAATATTATCGCAGATATGTGATATTTGTACATGTTATCGGAAATCTCGTATTGGGTTTCATAGTTTCATGAGATATTACTATATTAGTCATACATGAGTATTGAGTGCGACTGTGCGAGACAAACGTGAGTTCCGTTTTTGGCATAGTTTTATATAATAATATATTGGTACTTTGACGTTATTTTGATATATATATTTTTTTAATTTGACTTAAGTATTTGTATTAATTGTCACGAAGCGAGGAGCATTAGACAAATTTTTCAAACCAGCAGCTAAAAATCCGCGGTTAGACAATGACTCGAAACGTGAGCTTGAAGAAAATACGACGGTCACAACTGAGCTAACTGTGGATGTAAAAAATGTGAGTACTATTAATATGGATATCGGAACGGTCTCAATAGAATTATTTGAAGAAAAAAAATCATACCTCCAACAACGGTTTATTTAAAACTAACGTTATGAATTTCCTACTGCTTTAACCTACTGTGACATATGATTTTCCTGTTCGTATATTTAATGGGGAAAAACTTAAATTTCAATATCAATGGTTCCAAAAATGGAATTGGTTATCATACTCAAAAGTATTGGACGGGGCATTTTGTAAATATTGCGTTTTGTTTTGTAACGAAAATGTAGGAAAAGGATCCCAT
The DNA here is from genome assembly GCF_037042655.1 of Diuraphis noxia. Classification (NCBI taxonomy): domain Eukaryota; kingdom Metazoa; phylum Arthropoda; class Insecta; order Hemiptera; family Aphididae; genus Diuraphis; species Diuraphis noxia. The sequence goes on along the minus strand of NW_028301714.1, from coordinate 17,690,150 downwards.
GAAAAGATTGGTTCACTAGTTGCCAAACCGTTTATTAAATGGAAAGACGCTATAGAAAAATTTACGTCCCATTCTAAAGCGGATTATCATCGATTCTGTATAAATGCTGCAGATAATTTTAGTAATGTGGTTAATGGTAAAATGAATGATGTTGCTACACAATTAATTTCACAAAGAAAACAACAGCGAAACGAAAACAGATTAGCTCTCAAAACCTATTATAGAAACTATAATTTTTTGTGGCGAGCAAGAAATTCCTTTCAGAGGTAATAACGACAGTGGTCCATTCTGACTTCAAAAACCAGCAAATAAGGATGGTAAATTTCGTGCTTTACTTCGGTTTAGGACTAATTCTGGAGACAACAATTTGAAAAAAACATTTATTAAGTTGTCAACAAAATGCTACCTATTTAAGTCCGGCTATCCAAAATGAAATCATTGAAATACGTGGAAACTTAATAACAAAACAATTAGTCACTGACATAAACAAAGCTGGTTGTTTTACAATTTTATGTGATGAAACTTTAGACGTTTCTGGAATAGAACAACTTTCTCTGTGTGCTAGGTATATAAATTTTAAAAACAAACTACGTGAAGATTTCTTATGTTTTATTCCAGCCTATGATGTTACTGGAGAAAATTTGGCTAATTTAATTTTGGAAAGTGTGAACTATTAGGTTTGGATATGAATAATTTAATTGGGCAAGGATATGAGTATATGACGGCGCAGGAAACATGAGTGGACAATTCAATGGGATTCAGTCTAGAATACGGCAAAAATATCCAAAAGCAATGTTTGTACATTGCGCAGCTCATAGACTGAATTTAGCACTCTCGTAAACTTTATCAATCTCTAGGGACAAGGATGTTATAAATTTATTTAGAAACAATGCCTTAGCCGGCCATACTCTTAAAAAAAATATTTCAAAGTATGTTCCTGAATCTAAAAGAACTCGTTTGGTTGGTTTATGTGAAACGCGTTTTATAGAACGACACGATGCTATCAATGTTTTTGTTGAACTTCTTGAGCCAATTATAATCAGTCTTCAAGATATTCAAGAAACAAACCGCTCAGTATCCTCAAGTGCATCTTCATTTTTAGCTGCAGTGGAAAAAAGTAGTTTTATTATTTCTTTGTTAGTTTGCGAACGCCGAACATCTTTTAAACTTTACGCTTCCGTTATCGCATTACCTACAAGATCCTGCACGTGACCTTTCATCTGCTATGAACTACGCTCACGACATTATAAATAAACTAAAACATTTAAGAAATAACTATATTGAAACATTCTCATCTATTTTTCAAGATGCTAATAAATTGAGAAAACTATATTTTGATTCAGAAATTGTATGTCCACGCATTATAAAAAACCAAAAACACAGAGATAATTATGATTGTAACACACCGGAAGAATACTATAGAACATCGATATTTGTACCATCGATAGACGGTTTCATTTTAAATTTGGAAAACCGTTTTAAACAAAACAATGTTGTTTTATCATCGATTGAAATCTTATTGCCAAAATTTGACTTAAACGAAAATGTTTCAAAACTTAAAAATTTTAATATATATATTATTACGAAGATCGTATATCGGAAAAAGCGGTTTGTTCTGAATTTTTATTATGGTGTGAAAAAAGGGTAAATGTAGAAAAAAAACCCACTGAAATGATGGATATTTTGGATGCATGTGATGCAAAGTTTTACCCAAACATACATTTCTTATTGAAAATCTTTGCAACACTACCAGTTTCAACAACAGCAGTTGAACGCTCATTTTAAACACTAAAACGCTTAAAAACATTGCTTCGTAACAAAACTGGAAATGAGCGTTTAACGGGACTTGCTCTTCTGTCAGTACATTGGGAAGTGTCTATCTCTACAGACGAAGTGCTGGATGTAATGGCTCAAAAAAACAGAAAATTAATATTATAGACATCACTACGACACTACATCAGTGGAAAATTTTAAATAATAATAGATTGTATTTTGTATTGTATTTTAACTTGTAACTTGATTTTCATTTGTCAGCTAATAAAAAAAAAAGGTTTTATACATCAATTAAGTATAAAAATTGTACTAACAATTTATTTCGACCCCCCCCCCCCCAAAAAAAAAAAAAAAAATCCTGGCTACGTGCCTGATGTTATACGTTTGTAAGACGGAGACAACATCACATGCGGGTGTGGCGTACTCTTAATCTTTATTGACTTGGTCCAACCTGCCAAAAAGGTTTGCGCACGCCTATATGCACATAATTATACATCATCATGAATATATTACATATTAATTGTATAGGTAAGTATTATTATAATATGTCACTTATTATAATCGAATGATAAGTGCATTATTTATTTGATACTTTTCGTTATTATAGTTATTAAATACAGTTGTTTTTGATTAAGACAATTGAAAATTCACAATTGTATGCAAATAATTTTTGTTTTCTTATTAATTTGTAGGTGGGTACCTAATCAAATTATTTTATTAATATTTTACCAATGTATAACTTTTCAATAATGTTGTCTTATTTCTGTCTTAAATGTATTTAGATATTAAACATATGCACATTATATACTATTTTGATACTATATGTACTTCTCATAGATATTAATTATTTTATAATATTTACATTTGTATTATAATAGACATATCTTAGTACAGCCTTGTTTCAATGTTCTTTAGATCATTTCATAAACATATAGAATCTATAATTAAATTGGATCAAGTTTTAAAATATTTTTAGATCTAAAGCCATTTACTAGACAATATTAATGATGATTAACTGATTAATGCCACATTAGTTTATTATTTAACAAAAATACCATGTATATGAAATGGAAACTCGGTGACCTGTAAAGTAAAAATGAATGAAAGCAGTAAGCACTCCCTATAGCTTCCTGTCAACTCCAATCTCGAGTTTCCCTCTTAATTGTTCTTATTTTCTTGCAAACACTTTAAGTCAAAAAATCAATATTAAATTTAGAACTAGTAATTTGAAGATAAAACAAAAAAAAACCTGTGAAAAACATCCCTATTGTCAAAACTCGTTTGCGCACACATTTTCCTTCTCACTTTAACAGGCTTAGGACTGTCTGTTTCAAACTTTTAAACAGGCATGATTAAAAATGTATGTGTGTTACATAAATCGTTACAACATCATTAGTCAATATAAAAAATATAAATACAAAAATATACTACAATTAATATGAAGTATCGTCGTAAGGTTAGGTTACGTTAGGTTATAAATGAAATTTGTATAATGGAATTTATTTTCAATATTTTTTATATCATTTATAACTTATAAGATAATATTGCTATAAAATATATGATAATTTGTACTGCAGTCTGTGGCGACATATACATGTGAATGTGTTGTAGTTGTGCGCAAACAAGTAATCTATTTTCAGGTAAACGACTGATTTCGTCATGCGCAAGCGAGTCATAGATTTTTAGGTAAAAAATTTTGAATGTGCGCAAACGAGTTTCAGCAAAAATTATACCTAAAATTAAAATGTACCCAGTAAGGTGGTATAATAGTTTGCTTGCCCATACATGATAATCCGTCAATTACTATCAAATTCGCTTGTTATACTAATTACTAATTATTAACTGTATAGATTGTAAATAATTTTAGAGATAAAAAAAAGAACTAATAAGTACATGAAAATTAACCATTTAATAACATGTATTTATAAAAGTAATTTTGTCATAAAAAAATATTCCATGTAGCTGTACATTATTTTATAAAAATATTCAAATTTATTCAATTCTTATATAGGTATATTAATATTTGGTACAAAAACAATATATACATTTATAAATCTCAAAAAATCATTAATATTTAATTTCCGATTGAATATAATTAACTTTACTATTTATATACATTTTAATTTCAATTTTAAATATTGGTAATTTTTATTTATACAAGTATAAAAATAAATTAACTGGAAGACATTTTATTTATTTTTGCCGATTTTGCACAACTTAATAGTACCTATTCAAAACTTAAGATATTTTTGTTTCCTTAATGCGAATAAAAATTACTGATTATTGGATCTTCCATTTCAACAGTAACTAGTACATCTTTGAACTTGTCCAACAATTTTAGTAATTCTGATCGCCTGATATTCTCTAAATACATTATTTCTTCTAAATGATGTTCGCCAGAAAGATAACCTTGTTTCAACAATCTCATTAATAAACGAAAGTCATCAGGATTTGCCGATGCAGGTATATGCATCAATGCTATTTGTTCATCTTCGTCCAAACTGTGAAACATTTCTTCAGCACTTGACATAGAAGAACTATATCCCCCTGAAGACAACTGCAGCCAATTTTCAGATAGTGTCTGGTATGTAGTCATTGGTGCTTCAGATTGGTGTTTGTTATTGTAGTCATGAAATTCTAATTCATCATTATAATAACCCTACAAAAAAATATCTACTTCAGAATGATATTAAATAGAAAACATATGATGATATTTACAAGTCCTTTACTGGATGGCATAAAATACACGTATGTATGAAATTGTAGTAACATTTTGTGCTGTAACAGCCAAATTATTATCTGGATTGTTGTTGAACCACTACTTTTATCTTCGATTGGACACATTTTATACTGCAATGATGTTGGAAAGGAAAATTCAGCCATAACCTATTTTTAAATTTAATAAGTCAATAAAATAAAATTTTCATAAAATGTTATACAGGATGAAATTGTTCGACAAAAACTAATTACCTCCAATAATTTTTGTCCAGGAAACTTCTTTTCAAATTTTTTGGCAAATTTATTGTTGCGTTCGGTTGGAACATTAGGAGCAATGGCATACATGTTTGTTTCGGATAATGGAAATATTACAATTGCGTCACCCCAATAAATCAAATGTCCAGCTATATTAAATACCTGTAAATATGTTAGATTAGATTGATAAGAATAATATTAAATACAGACACATTAACAGTTGTCTCACCTGAGCCAAGGTAAGATCCGAATCAGCAGATAAGGTTTCTAAACTTTTGACTGGGTTATACATATTGATTAGTCGAACAATTGATGGACTAGAATCTTGTGGTAATTTATCCAACAAAACTTTACGATCGGCCATTAACAGCAAACCATGATATGGTCTCAGTCCTTTTAAACACCTTCAAGCACAAAACATACTAATACTGATTTGCATCATCAAATCAAACATTCTCCCACTTGTTAATAGATTCCGGTTCAAAGTATTGTCCGTCTCTATAGAAATGATGAACCTTGTGTGGTAAACAGAAGCTGACATCTACCCAGTCATTCACTTTCAATTTGATTATACCATTAGTAACAACACCTTCAAACACAGATTTCAAATCCTGTGCCAATGAACTGTTCTCGAGGATACTTTCGAAATGTTTATTATTGTCGGCAGATGAATCTAAGTCGCATTCACTATAAGGAAAAATAATCTTGATGATTAAAAGATACAATGTTTCAGATTGTTCTTGAATAAATAATACTAAAATTCAAATTCACCAACTATATTAATTAGTTGGTACCTACTTAACTATTTTTATTTCAAGTAAATACCAGAATCCAGAGTCAATAGATATTTAAATATTTCAATAAAAATTTTATCCTGTACATACAATATTAAACAGCAACTGATTGTACAGCTACATAAAACTTTTTTGAGTTCTTCAAATTATATCAAAGTTGATGTCAAGTATTTAAATATTCCTAAAGACTATTAAGTACATTGGCACATTGTAATTGAAATAGGTTTTTATTTAGGATAAAAAATAATTTATAAATCACATCATCATATTGTAGTAGTAACGAGGGATAAATCACTAATTGAGATCTCACGGTCGTTTTGAAACTCATGGTATTTTAGAATCAAAAGTACATAATTTGTTGCAGTGATTTACCCTTCGAGTATCATCATACATTAATTATATCAACAGTATAAAATAATTGCATATAGATTATGCATAAGATATTACTTAGTACTCATGGCCATGGTATCGTGAATGTAGAGCATATCTTTTATTTGAGAGGATAGATATGCACAACGCTTTTCTTCGTGACGCAGGGCGACACATAATACTTTGCTTAGATCATAGTAGCAGTTTGATATCTGACGGCGGGCAAATGCATCTAATGCAAAAACAATGTTGATCATAATGATTGATGGGCTCTGTGGTTTTTTGTTGTTGCTTTCGCCGCCATTATCACTCCCACCAGTCACAAGCTGCATCGGATGACCAACAAATCGAACATTGTTCACTTTCAGTTCAAACTTGCGATCACACAGCTCCATTTTGACAGCGAATAAGCTAGATATGACATCGTCAGTGAAGATAGTGAGATCGTGTGGTCGTGCTGTCTTTTTCAATACCGAGTATTTGTGCAGAGACCGTTTACGATCGCTCAAGCTCTCCTTGACGGGTCCACCGAAACTGTGGAACGGGTAACGGAATAACAGTTTGTCACCTTTGCTGTCGTTTTTCACCAGATAAATGCACATCGGATTAGTTTCCGAGTCGGTCAAACGGAATGGCGCCGAAGACGATGAATGTGCGGGTCCCCGGTTTGCAGTCATCTTGAATTAAAAATACTTCCGTACAAATAATCAAATAAGTCTTACGCGGTTTTCAAAAATCGGATTAACATTTTTAACCGACGAATATGCTAAAATATAATAATGATTAATGAAAATGAATGGTACTGTACTACGGTCTACTGTCAGTGATCAAACGTGAACGTCTATTGGAATATTGAATAACGCCATAACGGATTCCGTGATAAACACGCCTTTACTGTTATCATGCATTTTGAAAATAAAAACATGGAAAACACAATCGTGATATCTATTTATATATAGAATCTTTTATAATCACTTTCATCTTGCGATGGTGGTGTAATGGTCAGCATAGTTGCCTTCCAAGCAGTTGATCCGGGTTCGATTCCCGGCCATCGCAGTCATTTTTTGCTTTTTTTTCCGATTAATTTAATTTTTGTATTGACACTGAAAAAGTGAAAAATATTCAATACTTAATAGCGAGTTATAAAATATTAATACTACTAATTCTTAAGATGTTTCACTGAAAACTTAAATTTTTAAGAATTATTATATTTTTTCCTGTTAGGTACAAATAACTTTACATATAAACACAACACTTTATCGTAATCAACTTTAATTTTCTTGTAATTTAATATGCTATAATATTATATTGAAGTGTACATGAAGTATGGGCGAATATTTAAGTATTAAATAGACAGAAATTCAGAAACATGCTCAATAGGTACCACGCATTTTTGTGCACATAATAAAATATATTAAATACTTTAATACTACATAATGCTCTAATAATGCTTAAGCAAGACAAATGTTGAACAAACTTATTTCTTCTATGATGTCTTCTGTATTTATCATTTAAAAATGTTATCCATAAAGTCGTAACTAGGCATTTGCATATTTATTTATCGTCAAAAATCCAAATCTGTAATTTTATGATACATTTTTAGACATAGGTATTAATAATATTGATTTTTTTGACATACTATTGAAGGTTATAGAACTAAAGCTTTGATTTTCAGAAAATATTTTCTTTTTTGTAACATTTCAACATTATTTAAACGATAATCAATTCCTAAGCCATTTTATTATTTGAAGTATAAACTGTTAAAGATGTGTCTATTAAAGATATATTAATTTATTTAATGGTTATAAAAGGTAATTCTTATTTAAAATGTTTTTTATTTATTTTTAATATTTACTTAATAGGCCGTTAGAAAAAAAAATTATAGAGCTTATTCTTATATCATATTTTAGTGTTTTTAAGTGCTTGTATAATTTGTTCTTTTTTTTTACTGTATGACGTGGCATGTCCTCTGTCTTAGTCCTTAGTCTAATGTTAATCTTAAATCACATTTTAAATATTTTTATTTAATTTGAAAATATAACTAATAATATAAAAACATAGCAAATATGCAATTCTGAAATGCTTACAGAATAATGAATTATAATATTAGAGCATGGATTTCTATACAACCACATATTTTTATCCTTTTCTTTATTTTGGATTTTTTTCGATATCTTCACGAATCATAATAGTTTGAATCTAATGCATATTTCTACATATTTAATCAGGGGTCTCATTTGGAGTAAAGTCATGGGGTAGCAACAGTAGAAACTCTGAGGTGGGAGAGCTACTGTGCTTTAGCCCTCCCCTCTCCCTCATGAACCAGTGTGAAATCTAAAAAAAACTTTTCAACATTAAATTAATTAAGACAACATTAAACTAATTAATCAATAAATTAGTTATCACTATTTTTTTTTTGTCATAGAAATAGATTTTTTTTTAAAGTAATAATATAAAAATATTATACATGTAGTGATTTTCTGAAGAAAAAAGACAAGAAAATTGTATTTTTTCAAAAATGTCTTGTACTTTATACTGGTTTGTAGGGTAGCATAACAATCAATTTGCTACTCCTATAAAAATGGTACGGTAGCAATTTCTACCCCTCATTACCCCATAATGACGACTATGTATTTAATGGTTATTAAATATTATTTTGCATATCTTTTTTAGCACTAAATAATAACTGAAATAAAGATAGGATAGATAATCGATTACGATAAACGTTATTTTGTGTACCTATATCAAAAAATCTAAAACAATGTACGAGGTGTGGCAAATAAATAACGAGAATTTTTAATTTTATAACATTTATTTAATATTTACAATGATTAATACACCCATGCCTTCACAGTACTCTCCTCCGAGTCTAACACACTTGGTCCAGCGTTCTTCCCATTTCTGGAAGCACTCCTGGAAGTCTCCAGAAGTTAAACTCTTCAAAACCGTTGTTACGGCATGTTGAATGTCCTCCAAATCCTCATAGCGATGTCCTTTCATTGGTTCCTTTAACTTTGGAAATAGCCAGAAGTCCAGTGAAGCCAGATCAGGGCTGTACCGTTGGTGGGGGAGCGTTGTTATGTTCCTACTGGTCAAAAACTGTTGAACTTTTAATGATGAGTGTGCAGACGCATTGTCATGGTGAAGGACCCAACCATTTTTGGCTAATTCCGGCCTCACACGAGACATTCTATGACACAATCGCTTAAGAACTTCAATATAAAATACTCCTGTCACTGTTTGACCTTGTGGAACAAATTCTTTGTGCACAACACCCCTAATATCGAAGAAACAGATCAGCATGGTTTTGATTTGACGTTGCATCGTCTTGCGCTGATTCTCGACTTGATGCAAAACGTGATGCCCATTCGTACACACGTGGTTTTGATAAGCAGTCATTACCAAACACACGCTGTAATTTACGAAAAATTTTGGCCGTTTTTTCACCAGATTTCACCAGAAACTTGGTGACGATTCGTTGCTCGTTTTTCACGTCACACATTTTTGTACGTCACGACACTACACTACTAACTTTAAAAAATCGGAGAGCACAAAATATAACACCGATCACTATCAAATTTGGCAGACTTGTGTATTACCTCGTGAACTTAAGGTCAACAAATTTTCAAGGTATTAGTGTTACCACTATAGGAGATAGAAACAAATTCTCGTTATTTAATTGCCACACCTCGTATATTAAGTTTGGAAAATTCCTTAGACATTTTTTCAGTAAATATTAAAGTTATTAATTTTGTTTAATTTGTAAATTAAAAAAAAAAGCGGATAAGTCGTGGATGTCGCTCTGCTGTACAGTAGGATCAGTAGGTTACAAGTGGGTTACTGTAATAGTGTAATGGATGGAATTAAATTTGAATCCAATATTATTATATCATTGTATACGAAAAACGATTCTGAGCGGAGACGGTTTATCTGTCTAGGATATATTATAGATTATTAAAAAATTTCAAATCTTAGATTTAAAAAGAAATTTTTTTATGAATTTCTATCTAAGATAATTTGAACTTTGCCGTAATTTTTACGTATTTAGTCAAAATTTGAACTATAAATGCTTATAAAAAATAATCAGTCCTATTTATGTTTAATATTTTTCAACTGCTATTATTACAATGTGTTAGAAGCCTTGTATTAAATTTTCAAGTTTTCTAACCAACAAATAAATTTTTATCGATATCTATAGAAAAAAAAACTAAAAAAGTTGAAAAATTAAAATGTCAGTAAACATCTCAAAACAAATCTAAATGTTTTGAAAATTTTATCATATATAGAAAATGCATATATAAAAATTCAGTAAAAATTTCAAGAATCTGCGGTCATTTGTTTTAGAGTTACACCAAAATAAGAAAATCGCCAAATGTGAAATCTAGAGAAAATCCAATGCTGTAAAATTTAAATTTCAAATGGTCATAAAAATTTAATTTGAATTTCCGGTGGACATTTTTTTTGTGATAAAGATTTACAAGCTTATAAAGAATCTTGTATTAAATTTTCAACCTCAGATTTAAAAAGAAATTTTTTTATGAATTTCTTGTTTAAAATAATTTGCGAATTTTTGTGTTTTTGACGTATTTTGTCAAAATTCAAACTTTGAATGCTCAAGGGTTAGGTGTCTTGTATTAAATTTTCAAGCTTTTCTACCCTACAAATACATTTTTATGGATATTAATTTTAAAAAAATAATAATGATCGAAAATTGCAAATACCTATGAATAGTTCAACTTAAGTCGAACTTTTTTGAAAATTGCATGGTGGATAGAATATACTTATATCAACATTCGGTGAACATTTTATGTATCTATGGTCAATTATTTAAAAGTTACATCAAAAACCAAAATCGATTTTATCGAAAAAACTGATTGTGTGTAAAATTTCCCATTTTTCACTTAATTTTTAGTTTGTCTATCCCGATTATTTAGAAAAATATTATAATAATTTTTTTACTTTTGACCCCCCCCCCCCCAAAGTACCAACTAGATTCACTTTCTGGTCGAACGAGGTACTGAAGTCAAAAATCTAAGCACTTTTACTGCCCCAAAACGTGATGACACACAAAAAAAAACACACATCATTGTAATATCAATACATTCCTCGCTCCGCTCAGAACCTAAAATACAATTTTTTTGCATATTTTTATTATTTTAACTGCATTTTATACACCATATTTTAATACTTTTTAGTGAAAAAAACCAGTGCTCTAATTATAATTAATATAAAAACTGTCAAAATTCAATGAAATATTGTAGATATTCATATTTGTCAACGTAATAAAATAATATAATATGGGAACAGGCAATTAGGATAAATAACCATTTCATTATGGAGTTGATTTAGATTACAATATAAAATAAATGGTACTAGTTCAGTGGTCGAAAACAGGCCTGCGTGAGGCGTGACTATTTTATACGACCAATATTTTTTAAGATAAGACTTAAAGATTTGGCTATCAGGTATGGCCATAAAACTTTTTTTAATTTTCGAATGCTTACTGTATTACTAAAAAGATGGTTCCTGGTTTATTTGTGACTTATTAGTTATTATCAAAAACTACAATATTTGGTGTCTATCCAATGTGGGATCTAGAAATCTGGAAGGAGGAATGAAAAGGACAAAGACAATTGATGACTACCATGGGAGTGTATAAAGCCCCCTCCCCAGATGTTATATTTAAATATAAAATCCCTAAAAAAATTCTGGTAAATCACTTGTGCCATTATGTTTATGCTGTATACAATACTGAATCCCAGTGCAATGCATAGACGGTTAACCTGGTTTAAACTGTGTCTACCCCTAGTGATATCTTAAACTTACCAGTTTTTTTTTATCCCACGCATATTTTTCAATTTTCTCCAGTTTCATTAGTTGTGCAATCAATTTTTTTTCACTTTTGTTTCTAAAAACCAGTCTAAAAGATATAAAACACTTGTTTGTATCACAATGTTTTGATATAATAATGATTTTAGTTTTTTCATATTTCCTAATCGAAATTCGGTAGAGCTAAATTGAAAGATAATTGGTTAAAACCCAGATGACAAACCATCACATATCTTATTTAACTTATTATAAAAAATATCGCTATAATCCAACTACATGATGGTAGAATGTAGTAACATATTCTGCGAGTTTTATAATATTATTATATTTATTTTCAAAATGTAGTTGTACAATGAATCCTTAAGAGTTTAAAATGTTGTGTACTTGTATTAAGGCTAAATACTTATTATGTCAGTAAAAAGTTATTTTATGTTGTACCATCATACATATAAGTATGTTCTAAAATCATGTAATTTTGTTTTAAGTATGATTTGTTGAGAAAAATTGCAAAAATACATATAATAAAAAAACCGGTGAACAAAAAAACCGTGTTAAAACAAATTCTGGAATACTTAGGTGGAACTAACCACAGATTATAATAGATTTTTATATAGATTACACGCTTAAAAACACCAGGCAATACCTGAATTTCACTTTTATATTTATTTATTGTTCAAAATTATACTACTATACTAGTTAATATAAATTAAATATAACGTAAATTATGAAAAAAAGTATAGTTAAATTTCAACTAAGATATATTGTTATAAGTTTTTTGTTACTTTTTATTAATATTAGATAAGAAGAATTAAATACTAACTACAGTTACCCAGAGAAAGTACTTAAATATTTAATTGATAAGAACATATTCAATAACAAAATTTTTCACGATTTATAAAACCAATTAAATTTGTTTAGCAGAGAAAGTAAACTCTTATTTAGCAACAAAAGGTACTTTCACCCAATTACAATTTACAACCATTAGTTCAATATATCAGTGATATGTCGTCTGTTTAGGATATACAAAAATGTATGGTTATGAATGATACAATTTTTTAATTCATTTAAATATATTCAGTTAAAAATATTAGTATTTACAAAAACAGTCACATTACAAACAATAAAAATAATGTACTACACTGTATTAACATGTTAATCGATTAACAATTTAAGAAAATAATTTTCACCGATTTTTTTGTGTATATATACATATATATATATATTTGTTTTTAACATAATTACAATTAAATTAAAATCGGGGTGGAGGAATTAAAATGTAGAAAACATTTGTGTCTGTTTAACACTGCTTAATAATTTATGGTAGAGTATAAATGATTCTACCATGGAGTAAAGATACCTTATATCAATCGCTTTCAGACGCAACTGCATTAATTTTTCTCCGTTTTTTTGTTTGTCTTGGTTTTATAACTTCTTCCTCCTATATGAATAGAAAAATCACATAAATACTTAAATTAAAAAATTCATTCAACAAAATTTTTTTACTTACTTCACTAGAATCTTCAGAGCTCTCTGACAGGTCTTTTATCACAGACTTGGCATTTTTTTTATTACTATTACCAAACGTAGGAGCTGCTTTACGACCACGTTTACCACTTGTTGAATTTCTATTGGTAGTTGGTGTATGTGTTTCATCTTCTTCAAGCAACTGAAAAAGGTTGCTAAACAACATGCGCTGGGTATCTGTACATGCAGCTTGTGCAATTTGTAAAGCTTTTTGCATGCCTTCAGCGCGAAACAGTACAGGACAAGTACCCCGACTGCGAATGCGTTCCATGTGACCAAGTATTCGCTCAGCACTAGGTGGCGCTACACCTCCTCTAGAACCTAAACCCTGTCCTGAAATAGAATATATTATATAATACAACTTTTTGTTAGAACAACCAGCTATATATAAACAAAATAAATTACCTTGTCCGCGTTTTCGTTTGGTTGGAGACACAACTGGGCATCTACTAATTAATAGTTGAGAAACAAGATTAGCTACATTATCTCCATGTTCCAAATACCAACTAGATATCACAGATATAACAAATTGGTCATTTAAAGGTTTAATTTCTCTACATAGTATAGGTTTCAATAATTCTAAAGTGGGCCTAAAAAAACGATTTAAAATTTATTAATAATTAATTTTTAATGTAGTGCATTTAAATTAAAACAAAATAAACTTACTTTTCTTTTTTTAGTGTGAGCAAAATACTAGTCAAGGTCTCAGGGTGGTTATTATAGTCTAATTTTGTGATATTTGATAATATTACTTTAATATCAATGTCATGTGCAGACACCAGTTGCCAAAAAAAGTATTGTTCCATTGTTTCCCAATCCAATGAACTAGTTGCTAATGATGGTACTGCGTCAGATCGAAACATGCTTAATTTACCTAATAAATAATTATGTTATTAATTAATAAAAATATATTTTTAAGTGTTAAAAAAAAAATACCTTGTAAAATCAGACAAATTATTTCTTGTATTTGTGAGCCATCAATAGTAGATACAACTAAATGTAAGAAATCTTCATTTCCAACAACAATCTTTGAAAACTGATCATAGACAGCCGGAATCAGCCAACAAAACATTGATGTATCATCTTCTTGGCACAACTGAAGATCACTCAATAAACATTCATTTAATTCAACTTCTTGAGTTTCACAAAATTCTTTATATACATGAGACTTGATACCACTTAAAATAAAAAATTAAAATTAAGATTAATTATTGTTACATTAATTTATTTTTTAATTTTAAACTTACTTAATTTTCCTATCAGAGTTGTTGTTTATTAAGCTGCTCACTTGCAAATAATAAAGTAATAAATATCCAATTCTGGTTTGGTGTGTTCTCATTTCAGCTAGCAATGAAAAAAGTTGTAACCTACGTGAATCTTCTTCAGCAAATTGGGTTAGACTACGGAACATAACAAATATTGGTTTACCAATACTGTCTTCCAATGCACTATAAAATTTAACATAAAATCAAAAATAATTAGTTTGTGTTAAAGTATGAAGGTAATCAATGATAAATAATTCATATTTTGTATTCCTAGATTTGATATATAAATGCATATAGAACATCAGTAATATATAAATTAATAATAATACATAATTTTAGTCAATAATAATTTTTTCAATATCTTCTAAAGTTATTACAAGTATGCTCATGTTTTTTCCACATTTATAAGTATTTTATTTTATACTTAATAAAAAAAATTGTATTAATATAAGTTAAAAGCTGAATATTCCAGCTTCACCCGTGTGCAGTTTTTTTTTTTATGTAAAAAATCTTATATAGTACAAACACTATATAGGTGTATCTCAGTTTGAGTAAAATCAGTTTTAGTGTAGTACCTTAGTTGACAGACAAATTGGCGTCAAGCTATTTAGCTATGTGAAATAATTCAAACTAAACTGGCAACTAAAAACCACGTTATATTATTTAATGTGGTTTAAACTAATTACTCTCTAAACTTTTCTTACATCTCTAAAGCAATTTTTTGAAGTGTCGATAAAATTTGTTTGGCCCAATCAAAATACTTGAAAATTTAATACAATGTTTTTCATAAGTTATTAAAAAAATGATAAGAATACATAGATACAATTTTTTTTTTATTAGCACTTGAAGTTCAAATATTGACAAAAATTCGTCAAAACCGTGAATATTTGCAAATTATTTTAAAGTTGAAAAATCATAAAAATGTTTGTGTTCATAACTAAGGAATAAAAATACAACATTATGTTTTCCATAAGTTTTTCTTCAAGCAGCTATAGAGAAAACTCGAAGCGTCATTATAGGAAAAATGTTTTGAGTGTTTGAGTTTTAAGTTTTTATGAAACCAGGTATATGTATATCTATAATAATATAAGGTATTATGAATTATGATAACTACATGCAATGTTTTTGGAAAAATTGATTAACCATGCCTTATGCGTCCTAATTGAAAAATAAAATATTTGTTTCAAAATAGAATATATGACAATATTTAAATATAATATATCCTAGACAGACAAATCATCTCTGTTCAGAATCGTTTTTCGTATACAATGATACCTATCATTGCATTCAAATCTAACCTACCCTAGTCAGAGGTCCACCCCACCACCTAATGTACAGCAGAGCGACATCCACTTACCCGCTTTTTTTATTTGAGACCATAGAGAAAAGAATTAGATGCATGCTTGTACTTGATCTGCCTGAGTAACTAATGGCTAACATTTATAAAAAAAAAGTTTTAACCGTGAATCTTAAGATTTGAGCTACCTTTTTAAAATGCAAGTAGAAAATCTTTTCTTATCCCACATCTACAACAACATTAGAGAAATCACTATTCCAAATGTCAAGAATATTCTAATAAATTATGTAATTTTTGAAATGTAGTTATAAATGAGTGAGTGGTAATTGGCTAAAATATACATTATATATTAGATATTTATTTTTAAGTACCTAATTATTATTAATTAATGACAACAATTATACAGGTTTTAATAAATTTCTAAATGGATAAAATAAAGATAATATTAAATTTTTTGGTTTGGCCAAAAATTAGAAGGGTATGATTTTGGTTCAAAAGTTTTTCACCTATTAGTATAACCTTACTCAGTTGAGTAATCCTAAGCACTCATCAAATGTATTCTATACATATTGTAGTATTAAATGAAATTAATAAAAAATAATAACTTACTCATCATTAAGGACAGATGGAAAGATCTTTTCTTCAATTTGATTTTTCAATAGACAAGAAATACAAGAGCCTAATGCTGCAATCATTTCTGGATATATATCATCATCTTGTACAATTAACTGAACTATTTTCTCCATAGCTTCACATTTTCTTTCGTTATCCTTTTCAAAATATAAACTTTCAGTCTCTAGTCTCAATTCTTTGGTTAGAGTTTGCAAAGCTTCTTTATCCAAATCAAGAGGAAGTACACTTTTTTCTTTTAGTTTAACTTTCACTGAAATCAAATTAATTTGAGTATTAATATGAATACATTTTTTGAGTAAAGTGAGAAAGGATCTTGGCGTAGGGTTGGGTTTTAATCTCCAACTAAGCTGATTGACACCAGGGACCCATTTCACACTGAACAGTGTATATTTACATACTACATAAAGTTATCCAAATTGTATTTTAATGATTTGGATAACCTTGTATATTTTAATTGATTAGCATACATGGGGTTGTTTTAATAGCAGGTACACTGTTATTTTCAAGAATAATGTTTTTCTTGGGGCTTGTTTCAGATTCTTCGTCACTAAATGAGATATCATCATTTTCTGAAATTAACTCATCTTTAAGTGATATAAGTAAATTATCCATTATGTCATCGTTTTTGATAGGATCACCTGAAATAAAAATTGGATAGATTAATTTATATTGTTTAATATTAAGTATACAATTTATTTTTTATTTTTAACTGTGAAATCATTATATTGAAAAACAGTTAATTTTTATAAAACTTTAAATACATGAAGTTATGAAATTTAAAATTCATTTGGAATCAAGCAGTTTATTTTATATGGTTTTAACATATCGAGTAATTTATTTAAGGCTAGACATTCATTATTCAAAAATATTTTTTTTACATGGTTTCAAGTCATTACAAACAATGTTTTTGTTAAAAAATTATATTTTAAATATTTGTATATTTTTTATTTTTTAAATTACAATTACAACAACAGTGTAAATTTAATATTTAAAGCAGAATTTTTTCCTCAGTATTTTAATACATAAAAGTTGAATTTAGAATTAGTAGTATGAGATATAAGTATTTTAATTTTATATGAACACTCTACTTCGCTCACATACACTTTAAATGACTAGAACCATATCAGATTTTTTTTTCAAACATTTATACTTTTTGAAATAATGAGTGTTCGGTGACAAAGAACCACCCATATTTAACATTGCTTGTTAGTAAAATAGATAAATGTTCAATTTGTACCCAACATTTTTTTTTTAAACAAAAAATATTTCGGATTAAGTAAAATAAAAAAAGTGGATTCACCTATAATTATTATAGAGTAGAAAAAAAGAAAATATAAAATGTTAGAATTTCATGTATAATAATTTCCAAAAAACATCATTACTTTTAGAAATAATAAATTTCCTTTGTTAAAAGATTCACTATTATAGGAATTTCTAATTTAATTATCATAAATAAAAATATATATTACCTTGAACGGCAGGTGGATCACAAAATTCTCGGAAAGTACTTTGTATCATGGCTCTAAGTTCACCATCTATTCGAGGATTTGTAAACAAAGGAACTAATGAAGCCAACACTCTTTTATCAAGAATTTGCCGTAATGAAACAAAAATACCATTGCGTATTCTCTCAGATTGAGCTGGATAAAAATTAGGAATAATCTGAAATAAAAAAATATTTAATAATAAATTATGAACAATGTTATTCATTTTATGAAAATAAATTTACAATTGCCCACTATAAGAAACAATTTGAATATTTCTATTAAACTAATAAATTAGAAGTATGACCTATACCTAAGTATCCAGGGTACTTTTAAACTATGACACAAAATTAAGATATATTTTTTTAGAGTACTACCAGAAAATTTAATAGTTACTTTAAAAACATAATAAGGGGCTAATGTAAGAACAATTGTTTTAACAGTTATTTCTTTGTCTTGTTTATACTCTCATATCTATATAGATGTTAAAACAGTACAGACTCTTCCATAAGACCATAAAACCACACTGTCTACCAGACTATCTCTATCATATACATTTATTCTTCTTTTGTATGCTTGATAATGATGAAAAGTTATATTTTGAATATATCAATGCAATACTTTGTACTATCATAATCTAACCTACCAAATAACCCCCTGCACATGTCTATGAATTGATAAAATAAATTTATATCAGTCATTGTTATCATCTAATATTAGTAAATAGTAATATCAGAATCTATTAAAAAATTAAGTTATAAAATATATAATTACTCGGCATAAAAAGTCCAGCAAACTGGCAGTTACTGTTGGATGAATACGTAATGAGTTAAGCATAACTAAAATTGCTGGTTCTGTAAAAAAAAAAAAATATCTATTATAATGATGTAAGTAATTTAATATAAACTATATAATCCAGTACTTTGATGTAAGTAATTTAATATAAACTATATAATCCAGTACTTTGATTAGTTAAAATACATTTTAATGTAATATGATAAATTAAAATACAAGTTAAAAGGATGAAGCATAATATATATGTTTTGTTTATGCACCAAATTCTATATTATGTAGTTAAGTAATACTAAAGAAAATTTACCAACTAACAAATTTGTAGAGGATAATATGAAATGGGCTCAAGCATAGTTTTTCTTCATCCAATTATTCTAACTCATTATATGAATATGACAAAAAACTTAGTGCTTAGGTCCAGTTTAAAAATATTTAAAAATCCAATAAAAATTATATAAATTTGTTTTAAAATTAACTATCAAAAATGTAATTAAAAATCCAGTAAATAAATTTGCTATTTTGTGTATTTTAAATAGACAATATATTTAGGTGTAATGTTGTCTTAAGATTTTAAACAGCTACTAATGACTTACCAATATTCATAATATTATCATGTTTTGGATCATAACAAACCCAATCATAAAATAGAGCCATTTTGGCATTTGCTAAAGCTATATTTGACGTACACGTAGTAATAAGCCAACCAATCACAGCCCAACGAGGTATAATGTCGGAACACAACAACTCATTTGTAGGATGTATTAGTCCAACAATAAATCGAATTAAATCACTTCTTAGAGATTGTGCTTCAGGTGTATTTAAATACTGCAAGATAAAAACAATATTATTTGAGAAAATAAAACTAATTTTTAATTTTACTTTATTTTGGAACCATTCCTGGTATCTTTTGTGATGACCGAATCGAACTGAAGAAGTGAAGAACACTAATTTACGTTCCATATCAGGTGTTAATCGTGATTGTAAAAACCTTCTAGATGTTCGGGTTTCTAATATTTGTATAATACCTATAAACAAAAAAAAAATAAAAAATAAAAAATAAAATATTTTAACAAAACATAACTTTTTGCTCTAACTATAACTACCATTTGTTAAGCTTGGACTTAATGATTGAGGATTATGTAGTAAATCTTTCCACAATGTTTCAAATTCTTGTATACGTGAAACATTTTGTAATAATCTGATTAGATCTCGCCCAATAACTAAACAATCTGTGAATCGATCACGTAGTAAAGATATAGTGAACACCACTTCTCGATTGCGTAGAGGAATTAAACTAGAGTGATCTTCAATAAAACGTAAAAAAGAATACACAACAGATGCTATCAACCAAGGAAATCTTTCTAACCATTTTCTAAAAAAAAAAAAAACCTCAAACAAAATGTAATTAAAATAAATATTACAATATAAATCATACCTATGATCTTGATAAAGATCAAGAAGATATTCAATGAGTGCAATATTGGTTGAGGAAATGTCACCACCTGCTGCGTTTCTCATCAGGTTCCAACATAAGTTATCTACACCAGCAATGTTGTTGCGCACCATTTCGCGGACTAGCCACAACAGTTGTTTGCGAGGAGGATCTAGAAGTCGACTCCATTTTTCTAATGTAAATTGTTGTAAATGAGATATAACACTTTGCAGACCATCACGTGATAACAAAGTTAAATCTCTGTATATCTGTAAAAAGAATTAATGTAGAATTAATATTATTTTATGTTAAAAATTGCAAATAAATTGGTAAATTGTACAGTCAAGAAAGTTGTCAACAAATAGTTAAATGTATAAAAATGTAGGTATATATTTTTATACAGTACTGAACAGACTACCAAGGAATATACTAATCTAATTGGAGTTATATTAAATACAGTACCTAACCTTTAATCAAAAGCAGTTATGTCATTCTCAAGAGCTATGACCTGTGTATTATAAATATTAAAGAGACCATATTATGGTTCTTTTTACTTAACCCCACCAAAATCAAGAACCTGTTGTTGTTTAGTACCTACTTTAATTCTAGAAAACAAACAAAATGAATACAAATTAAAAAAATATTTGTCTTTTAGGAAAAAAAAAGTAATGAATAAATGAGAATTGAGAATTAATGTTTACTGATTTTCTTGTACATATCAAAGTTTTAAACAACAACAATAACAGTTTTGAATTACTGTGTGATAAGTATAAATTATATTAAATGAATACGGCGCATATACCATGACAAATAATATTTATACAACACGCCACAAAACAAAAATGAAATTGAAAACTTCATAGTACCAAAGTAGGTACATACTTTAAAAACATTTTCAACAATATAAGGCATCAGCTCACGCATACATACTTTTTCAGCATTTTTTGTGTCTAGGAGCACAGCAGTCAGCAGCCCCAAACTGATGACTTCCTCTTGGCTCTTGTCCTTGCTGATGTGGCTGGTGAGCGCGTCATGGTACTCGCGATCGTTGAGGCCAGTCGTTAGGCTCTGGAGGGTTTGATAACATCGTTCATATTTCTAAGGGATAAAACAAAATAAAGACCCGATATCGATGGATACTACGACGACGGTCAACGCACACGGCTCGCGCACACAACGTACGATATTATACGACGACGACGTGCGGGTCGTGCACACACACACGGCACGGCATTGTTATAGTATCATTGCGTACAAGAGTGCGAGCAAGGTACGGCGCGACAGAGCGGTTGATCGTCGACGACTGCGCTTACCTCTTCGATCTCGTCCTTGCGTTCGATCACCGAATATGTGAACAACTTCAGCTGCTGTGGCTGCTGCTGCTGGGCTGCCATGGTTCCACGGTAATACGGCTATCATCAAACAACAATATACCGCAACACCACCACCACCACCACCATAATAATATCACCAAATCCTGTACAGTGTTCTTGATAGTACACCACCCGTTTTGCTGTTGCTGCCGCTCACGTATCGTCGACGCGCACATGGACCAGAATTTCGGTGGCCAGACCCATGTTCCGGCGTGGGAGGTCGGTGGTCCCTGCAGACCACGAGATTATGCGTAGTCTGCTATGACGTTATTGTAGATAGTCACTACCTACCTACGTGTTCGTCGCTCGGTTCGGTGACGCGCGCACACGCGATGCGTCTCGGCGAATGGTCCAATCGACACTACGACAGTGGCGACTGGCGAGCGACGAGTAATGACGACTGATAAGTAATGACAACGGGTCGGTCAAGCCCTAAGCTGAAGTGTTCCGTATGTGTGCGTGACACGATCGAGCCAAGGACGTCTTGAGAGCTGATCGTTGTCACCGCGCTCGAACAATGCACCAACGGTCGATGCAGACTCGGCGACGGTGGTTATTGTTTTGTTTCGTCTTCTGTGACACTATGGCAGCGACCAGCAATTCGCTTCGAGACACGGTGTGACGTTCGCTGAAACGTTTTTCGTTTATTTATGTATTTGTTTTTTTTTCGTAGTCAGTTCGAAACACGATAACGCCGCGCGCCCACCGGACTCTAACGCGCGTGTGTAAGTGCGTGCGATAATGAATAAAATAATAATAATAATAATAATAATAAATAATAATAATAATAAAAAATAATAATATTATAACGTCTCCTCGGTCCTCGGCGGACGACGGACGACCAGTGACGGCGACGGAACTATCGAGTGGGAGAGCGGCGCAAGGATAGAGGATTTTTGGCGTCGCACAAAAAAATTCTGTGCGTGCCTATAGGCTATATTATTATTACGATGGTGCCCGATATCGGCCACACCGCGTGTGGGATATTATCGTGTGTGCACTGTGCGTTGTGTATGTTAATGTGATAGTATTAAAAAAAAAAAAAAAAAACGAAATTTCGAAAGAAAGAGAAACAAATACACCGCGACCAGCCTACGGTGAGAGATAAAGTATGGGCGAGTGCCGAGGGGGAGTGTGCTGGGTGTGATAGCACACTGTGCCAGTGTGAACTGTTAGTGAGAGAGTGTGCGCGCGCACGCTTTTGGTAACGACTACAACAGACCAGTGTCGGCGTGGTCCACTTTAAAACGCGCGGGGCCGCTTGGGCTTCGGGCACTGTTCCGATACTCGATAGCGAATGCTGACTGTCGACTGCCGAGTGTTGAGCCTGACTGCCCTGACTGAATGTCGCTTGAGCGCTGAGCGGCAAGCGCCTCGCGCACCGAGCTACGGCTGTCGAGCCCCGGCGGCACTGCCGCCGTATAGATACGGACAACGACGACGTATGTACTATAAACAATGTTCGGCCGCCGCCAGTAGTAGTACTACGCTAACTTACGTACAGACGGTACACACGGCTATGAGCTATGACATCCCATGTTGTTGCCTGTATTAAGCAGCCGTCGTATTTTTTTTATTTTCTTCTGTCCTCAATATTTGTTCAAACGCCAGAACGTTCCGTTTCTGATTCTTTCCCCCACTCTGGTCCATAAAACAGGAAATATCATAATGATATTGCTCATGAAAAACCGTAAACACGATTAATACAATTTGTCTTTTCTGTTTATTATGATTGTCACTACGCGTTACTTGTCTTATACAACGACATTTCTCATATTCTTATTATAACTTAATCGCACGTTACTGCCAATGTATGAATACAATTTATTAAAGACCTATATGCTGCTCCTCCCTAACAAATTCATTAATATTTAATAATACACTGTAATTAATGGTAATTAATATTCCTACTACCTATATTAAATGCTGTTCTGGACTCCTGCTAGTTGTTATAATTAGGTATCAAACTATCAACGTACTGTCATAGGAAATTTCAGGGTTTTATATTATAGCTAACTTTAGTTGCCTTATTTATATTGTCTCCAGACACGCGACGTAAATACGTAATCCACTATCCATGTTCACGTATGGATTTCGGGCGGCGAGTGGGGTGAGAGCTGAGAGCGTAGCTCACTCTGTCGGGTGACCGCCTCTGCCTTGCCTTGCACTTCTCCCAAAAACGCTCCATCGAACCGGTGTGTGTGTGTGTGTGTGAAGCAAACTCTCTACTCTCTAGTATTAAAGTCGACCATAGTCTACACTCTACAGCCGAATTACCTCCGCTTCATTCGTTAGTCGATGTAATTTTGGTACCACTCAAATCGCATTGCTGCTGTGTGCCTGTGTCCCGCGAATACCAAGCACCTAGAAATTAGAATCGGTCATGTCCAAAATTATTTAATTTTAACAACTATTAGCGTTAAATTCCTCAGAATCCAGACACTTAATTTCACTGTAAAATATATAGAGTAAGATATTATACTCTACTCCTCCAAGGTTTTGAGATATTTGACATCATGTAGGTACAATGTATGCACTATGCAGGTTTTCCTCGACTGTTATGTACCTACTCTAACTAGGCTATATTGTGCCCTTCATGGACGTGTTTAAGGAGGGCAAAACAGGGCCTAGAATGAGTAGAATGACCCCCCTAGAATTATAAATTTATTTTCCAAAGTACTATCTGTAACACTCCAATTTAGTAAACATGGATTACTTTATATTAATTCTAGCGTTAAATGTATAAAAAAATCTTTATTCATTTTTAAAATTAATTCGCTCCTACTAATTTATAGATAAGTTTTTGAAAATAGAGTTTTAAAAATTGATGTGTTATATATAGGTTTAGGTAGGTTACGACCTAAGTATAAAATATTAAGAACCAAATTCGAAGAATAGATATCATTTAATATTTTCACGGATGCAAACTTTTTTCACATGAATATCAAATACAAAATCCCTTCTTTCAGAATATATCTATTACTTTTAAATAGTTGAATAACTTCAGCTGTCTATATAGGAAGACATCGATTAAAATTTCAGGTGGGCAGTGGGCTAACTAATTTTTAACATCAACGTGAATCGTAGGGCTTCGATCTCGCACAAATAAAAATCTATCTGTTTGGGGGACTTAGCCCCTCCAATATTTCCACCAATAACTATTAAAACTTAAGAAAGGAGATGGTTGTTTATAGATAATAATATAGTAGTATAAGTAGGTAACATAAATTTTATTAATTACCTGCCGGCTGCCGGTTATTCTCACCTAGCCGAATCCTGAATTTTGTTGGGTAAGTATGCTGTTTAAATATTGCCCATCCGACAAACAATTACTGGTCAATGTAAATTATAATTAATAAATGAGATGAGCGTAACAATTAGTTGTCTAACGCAATGTTTTTAGTCATAGTTTCATTTTAGGATAGTCAACAACAATTCAGCTTTCGTGGTAATCCTATAAAATATCAATATCTACTAGGATTCGTGCTTTTCTACCCACTAGCACCTACATTTACTAGTAAGTGGAAAATCGGTCTAATTTTATCGCAAATGAACGTTTATTTATAATATTATGAAGTATAAATTATTAATGTGCATTATTGTGAATATAGCCAAAGAGAATTGCATTTAAGCTTTGTATTGTATATTTGTATTATTATTTCTTTAATATTACTAACGCACCCTTCTATGATACAAACAATCTAATCCTACAAAACACTCTGATCTTGAACTACCGAATGTTACTGATGTGGCGATGTGGGATGTGTCCTCATCCTCTTCCAAGCGTTTCCGCTCTCGCCTTACAAACCGCCCGAATCCTGGTAATCCACCAAAAAGACTTAAAACGCGCTGGTGTCACGATTTTATTAGATAACCTAGTTACTCGATAAAAAATAAATTAAAAATTAATGTATGTATTTTATATGTATAAAATAGCCTGACAAATATCTCGTTCAGTGTTAGGTACTGCTTGGTAACTACTCCACTCAAGCATTCACTGCCGAGTGCCGATGTATCTTTTCATTCATATGATGTTTATTGTAATTATGTTTATAGATTGTATATTTTTTTAATCAATGCTAAAAAAAAATATTTATTTAGTATATGTTTGTACATAAATAATTTAACTATAATATTATATCTATTATCGTTCCCCAATTTATTATATGTATAATTATATGTTGTTAAACGTCGAATAGCGTTAATTTAAGAAACTTATGATTTAAATAATAGATAATAGTTTAAGTTTTATTAACTTTAATGTAGGTAATTAGTAGTTGGGTAAAATGAAAAAAATCATTCGTAGCTCGTAGATATATACGAATACTTTGTACAATAATGAAACCATGAAACACGGTAAAGCAGCCGTTATGTTTTAAAGCATATTAAACATAGGCAACGGTGCAACAACGTGACACAAATAAAATATACATCATATAAACTAGAAAATTCTATTGTAATTACTAATTTGTAATCGCAAAATATTTAATATTTATATTAGTGTTATGATTAAATAGCATAGAACACAAACTATAATAACAAAGACAACAATGATTAAATAAATTAAGATGGTTTATACAATAATTATTGTGGGATATATATAGAATCGATAAATAAACAATACACGTACCTTGGTAGTTGGTAGCTAAATAGTAAATACATATACTATAGGTATACATGTTAAGTTTAACATTACGTGTACACTATAGGTATTACAGTATTATTGGCATAAATAAACGTGTTATAAATTATATTCAAGCATTACACATTTACACATTGTGGCTTACCTATAGTTACCTATAACTTATAAATTGTAATTTATTATTTACCTATAAACTACAGGTACAACTATAGATACTAAAACCTACATATTTTGACAATTAATCGTATTAGTAAATAGTCATTAAAGCATTTAAATTTCTCAAACACAGAGTTTTAAATAGTTTTTTATTTTTAAATTTTTAAGTGAGTAAAGCAATAAAATATAAATTACATAGCAATAAACTTTCTGTCGATGTTTCTACATTAAGTACTGTTGTTTTTTTCTACTAAAATAAAGGTGCCTACATACTACAAGTGAAATACAACAAATGCAGTTATTCAACATTTCAATTACTTAAAAAGAATTTCTTCAATTATCAAAACAATATTGGTCTAAAATAGTAAAATGTGAGTATCAACTTATAAATTGTAACATTTTCTATTAGATATAGATGTCTAGTTTTAATAATAACGATTTCTTTGATTGGTTCAATAACTTTAAACTTATTATTATAAATAAAAGTTATATAATAACTAAATAACCTATAAATTGAACCTAATCTAAAATCTAACTGTACAGCCTATATTAATACTTAATATGTTAAATGGTTACAGACTTGCAGTCTGCAGATTAATTATTTATACAAACATTATGTTATTGGAAATATTTTTTCCTTCTATGATGATTTTATTTTTTTTGTGTATTATGTGGTTTGTACTGTTTGTAGTCAATATTGATTCGATATTCTAATACAATTAGTATAACATAATAATACTAATGCATACTACATATAATACATACACATAATGATCATTAGCCATTACTATACCTATGAACTTAAAATATTCTATATAAAATAAAAAATAAAATAAAATTAGAATAAAATGTATTATTATTTTCTAATATAAAATACTGTAGGTACGCCAAATCACTATTATTTGCTATTGTAATAGACAATACTATATATTAGTGTAGTATTATATATTATCTAGTTTCTAGTCCTTAACCAATAAATGTTTATAAATTATATCAAAAACCTACTAATAAACAGCTTCTGAACTTGTATTTTTCTATATTTTAAACTTAATAAACTTTGATATTTGTTTTATCTACACCTTATATAGTTACATGGGCTATCAGTTTACCATTTACGACACATAATCGACACATGACAGCAGTATGGTATATGTCACGTCATGCTTTATTATGACTTGTCATAGTAAGTAGGTAATCTATATTATATATTATCTATATTATCTATATATCCTGTTGTCAAAATAATTTAATAGTTCATTAAATAGTATAAATTACAGTAAATTACTTATCAGTAGTGTGGTAAAGTGAGTGGGGGTAGTAAATATTGATCGTTAGTATAGGTATTTTATCATGTGTTTCCTATTACTTCGGCGTCTTTGAAAGTTTAAACTTTATATTATGATATGTATATGTTACCGTTAATGATGTAAATAAATTAGGTTATAACGTAAATGCCTATAACCAATATCATGAACTTCTAATAACGTTCTATCATTAGTAAACGATATCGTCAATGCCTATGCCTTAATATTAACTGACAACATATAGACGATGTTGTAAAAATCAAATATTTTGTTAGTACATTATTTACTATTATGACTAGGAAATTATCACTATGTCTAATATTGATAGACAATGTCGATAATTTTGTATAACGAAATATTTCAATTGGGCCAGAAATTAAATAATAAGGGATAACTTATACATAATATTAATATTACATAAATAAAATAAATTGAATAATTTATTTTCACAATTGTTATGTACTTTGAAAGCAGATAGATTCTATAGGTAGATACTATACATATACATTGTACATGTTACACAATATGATAGTATCTAAGCATGCCTTAATTCGAATATTGTTATTTAATTCGGGGTGGTCAAACGCGCGGCCCATAAAACCTTTTTTTGGGCCCTCCTTCGTAGATTTATGATTAATAATTTTAGTGTTATAAGTGTGATGAATCAAAAAATTTAAAAACTAAAGTATTGTGAGATAGCGTGGCGGCATTATTAATCTATATGTATATTCTATAATATTATGATAACTTGGGTGTTATATTATTATAATATGTTTGTTATAAAATAAAATACGGATAAAAACTCTCATGTAGTTATGAAGTTATATTTGTTTTGTATAAACTAATAAAGATGCTTATTGAGTCAATTCTTAAAATTTTTTTATAAACTATACATAATGAATAAGTATTTTTTTTAAGTTTAGTTGGCGAAGCGGCAGTCCATACTTCTATACTGTAGGAGGTAGGGCATGCATAAGTTAATACCTAGGGGTCTAATTATTGCATATATATATTATGTGCATGGCTGAAGTAGTTGATATGCGATTTAGTAGGGAGGTAGGGAGTTTTTATAGGATTTTCATCTTTGTGTATCCTTGGTTTAGTTTTTTTATTTATGTTTCTTTACCAAATTATATTATACATATAACACGAACGTCAATATATTTAAATACTATTTAGAAATTAGGTCACCTAGTAATTAATAAAATAGTTAAATACCTATGATTAATTCTGTTTCAGATAATGGTACAGGTACATTGTCACAATAAACATTGTATTGATTGCAATAGTTGGAAATGGACCCACAACTAACCAAACAATTAATTCGAAGACGGTTGATTTTAGAAAATTCTTTGAAAAGTTCGATAAATTATGAAAATAAAATAAATAGTATTGACATATCTTCAATATTAGTAACAGATAATATACCATCAAATAATATAATAAAACACAATTTTCTAGAAAAAATAAAAATATTTGAATCATTTAATGATAATCCAATAAAAAAAACACATAAAAACATTGTAAACAAATCTCGTAGTAATACTGAAATTGTCAATAAATTTAATAATCTGAATAAAGACATAGTATCAAAGAGAATACAAATAACAAATAAACTTGAACTTGATATTTCCGAGAACTTATATTATAATAATAAAAATAAAGATAACTTAAATGAAAAAATCAAACAATTTGAAACATCATTTTTACTATCAGAAAATAAAATCTTAAAATTGAACACAAATTCTTTTAAGGAACATGTGCAATCGTCAAATGAGTTCACTAAATCATTGAAAAAAAAAAGATGCAGTAAATCTGATTATAATAATTGGGAAATAGACAAAGATTGGGTATTCTTTACGGATTATTCTAAGGCAAATATTAAAAAATAAATTATTAAGTAGGAAAAAAATACACTGGAATCATTAACAACAGAACAAAATAAGTAGATACTTAGGTAACTAAAAACCAAATTCCATCATCATACAGTAATGATATATTATATATTAGTGCCTAAATAGATACATGTTTTAATATATATGAGGTCCGGCATTGTTCAATAATATTTATTTGACCATTTTCTCGTTAAAAATTAATTAAATTTAAGTATGGATAACTGCCATACAAGAATGATTACTTCACACAATGACAACCCTACAATAGATAATATTATAACTGGTAACACACCAACATGTAACTTCATTTCGCTTGGTACAGACATTAATAATGAAGTTAAATTACACAATTCACAGCTCTTGTCTACAGATGGTTGGGAAAATTATCAAAAAGAACTTATGCAGTTATGCTTTGAATTTTGGGAAGTAAACGAAACACAAGTCAAAGTAAACAATAGTTTACTACAGTCTGATACAATAAGTGAACTACAAACTCCATCGTCCTTATTTGCCGATAGTTATCACAAAAATGTAATTGGATTTGTACCAGAAGCCACTATTGATAATGTTATTTCATACAATTTTCAAAACAAAGTATGTGCTAAGATTAATGATGATTCTTTAATAAGTAAGTACGAAAACGATCCATATATTCAAGAATTTTCTAAACCTATAAATAATAATATGGATGGGAAAACTAATGAAAATAGTTCAACAACTTTTGATAACAGACTAAATAAAAGAACTAAAAAAAAAATATCTTTCTATAAAAACACGAGCAAACAAGTCAAACCATCTAAAAATGTACAACCGTTAACTTTTGATGGCTATAGATCATGCACTTTAGAAGACTTGTGGAAATATAAAAAATGGTTGGACTCAGTTGATAAAGTTAAAGAATATAATCCAGATATAGATATTATAGATAACAATATCAAAGAAAACAAATATTCTGATAAAGTAAACAATTGCAATACATATCCACTAAATTTTGAAGCAAAAGAAATGGAACAAAAGGTTCGAAAACTTATTAAATCGTTAAGTGAGAAAGATAAATTATTCTCAAGTATAGGAATAAATAATGAGCAATCAACTAGATTTGGATCATCAAATAAACTTAAATATTTTTTTAAAAACGCTTTTCGAGGAACTCAGAACGAATTTGATACACAAATTTTGGATGATTATACAAAATTTATTAATCAAAAATTGCATACGTGGCAGACTTTATTGAATTGTTTAGAAGATATCAGACAAAGGAAATCATCTAAAATTAAAATGTGTGATCCTTTGGAAGAAACGATAAAATATAGGTTTTCTGAAATAAATTATCAAAATTTTAAAGTGACGGATGACTACGACGATAATAATTTCAAATTTGTTGTAATAAACGATAATTTCAACGAAATAGGAAAGCTGAAAAAAAATAAGTTTTTCAAATTGCTCAACAAAACAAAAAGTTCTATAGATTTGCGTACACTTGTTAAACGGCCTACAGACCGAAATATCACAGATAATATCCAAATGAATCATTCCCAATGTACTTCAAATGTAGCCATCGATGGTAAAATACTTAAAATGGACGCTGAGATTTTAAGCATGATCAAAAATCGGAAATCTTCAGCCAAGATTCGAAAAAGTTTATCGGATACTGATCTACCAGTCATGTCATCAGATTACAACAAAAAATCAAAACAAATTGATAATAAAACCACCATAACTAACGGAACAAAATTAATTACTGAAAGGTTGATGGCAGACGAAGAATATAATTGTCGTTGGGACGGCGTGACTAGAGAATTGTGGGAGGAACGACAAGAATGCTTTCAGACGGCTGTGGCTCGTTTAGAATACGTAGGAAGCACGTTTAATGAACAAGGTCGATTGGATGGATTAAAAACCCTATGCAAAGTAGACGTATTGGCGGGTTTTGGTTATTCAGCAGAAGCGGTCGATCTTTTTGTGTCTATACTGCCACTAAGTAAGACTCCTGATATAATGATTCGAAAAGCCGAAGCAGCGTACGACTGGAGGTTTTTCTATCATCTTTCTATGTGGCGTTATTCTTATAAAGATTGAAAAATTAATTAATATGTTATACATATTGCTGTATTTTCTATATTATATACCTATTAATTCCCACATTATTATCACATTTGTGGTTTTTAAATATTTAATATGTAATTCTAATATGTACATGGGCGCCTATTAGGAGGAGGGGACAAGACGAGGCACTTGCCTCTCTGAAAAATGTATATGAACTTATAATTTAATTACTATTAGCATGATTGCCATGATTCAAGATGCAATTAATATTTTCGGAAAAAACCAAAGAAATTCTCAATTTTTATTTACCAATACCGAAATATACGTTTGATTTTATTTTATTTTTTGAGTTTTGAATAGTGCCTAATACCTGTACTTATTAAAATGTATTTTAATTATAAGTATGATATACCACAAAAATATTAATTTTATGAATAATAGCATATTTATATTTATATGTTGAAATTACATCAAACTTATATTCAGCTTAAATTTGAGAACTTTGTTATTTTGCCCCCTCCTGAAAAGTTACCTATAGGCGCCCACTTCTACTAATGTAAAATGCACATAATTAGTTTTTATATCAATAACAATTATTATACTATTTACACTAACTAGGTACTAATTATTAGCATTGCATTATTTTATAATTACATATTAATAATATATAAATATAATATCTATAGACTATAATTTAAAAAAAATATTAAGATATAGGAACTTACGTGAATTACTTACTTTTATGATTTTGTTTGTATATAACTTAAATTACCTAAAGCTTTTTATATGTATAATATTACAGCCAATAGCCAATAGGTATTTATTTTATTAATTTATATAGACAATATAGATGTGAATATGTGATAGGTAATAATAAAAAAAAATAATAACTATTATATATTTAATTCGTAAATGGTAAACCTATTTTATTATTTTTGTTTTTACTTCAAAATATTATACATAATATTGAATATTATTTGATAGGTATTTGTTAATTAAAACAGTTTTAGTCTAGACTCGTGTAGATATCAATATAAAATAGATATTAATAATGTATATGGTTGTATATTAATATATTGTGTTATAATTATTGAAGTGTATTTACATCTACCTAATACCTATATTTTATAATCTTTTCTCAACGACTAAAAATATGTTGTAAGAATTCACAAAGTAAATGCCAATAAGGCTTATTAAATAAGTCATCAGTATAATGGTTGATTATAAGGATTCGATAATTTATTTAAAATTACCATCAAGGCATCAAACACGACGATTCAATTTACAGGTTACTTTAACAAAAAATGAAGGTACATACCTCATAGTGAATTGAATTGCAAAATCGAAAAATACAGATAAACACGTTTCAAAAAAGTAGGCGAATAGGTAATTTTCTAATTTATATAAGGTGTCTAGAGAAATCACGGACCACGGTAATGGATGTGTTCAATTTGAATTCAATGATATAAAATCATTATATCTATATGCAAAACGATTTTGCAGAGGAGGTCTGTCACATCTCACATATACAGGGCCGTATTTAAGGGGTGGTTTGGAGGGGCAATAGTCCCCTCTGGAATATGTTAAGAGGCGCCAATATTTTTACGGATATTATAAAAGTTTTCTGAAAAATTAAAAATTATATTAGTAATTCAAATATAATACATATTTTAATATTAAGGATTTTCAAGTAAGAAATTGGGGTGTATCTATATACAATTTTGAATGTTCTAAAAGTTACACGTTCAATATACAAGCGATACGTAGCTTACGTACAAGCTTAGACTTCGATACGAGTCGGTATACGTAACTATTCTCAGTCGATACAGTATCATTCCTATTTCACCATTTCACGTGTATTTAAAAACGGTGTTAAAGTTCGTGTAAATAAAATACACGGGCAAACGAATAATGAAATCCGTGTACCCGTGTTTTTACTTCAGTCCGTGTATCTGAGTGTTCATGTTAACATTTGTAGATAATATAATTATAGTAAAACCCCCCATAACGGATACCTCCTAAGTCCTAATAGTGGACAATATCTTGTAATATTTTCATTACTTTTCAATATAAATAAGTACTTCCAAATAGTGGAATGCAGAAATAATTTACTACCTATGCAAAATTTCGAAAAAAATTGCATTACCAGTCTATATGATTGTTTTGTACATTTTTTAATCTGATTTTAATAATACATAAAGTTTTTTTAAGTAATAAATAATAATACAGTTTACACAAATAATTAATAAAAAAGTTAAGGAAGTAATTAAATATGACAATATGCTCGATGATTGCACATAGTATAAAAATAAAAATAATATTAATTATTATAGTATTTTAAATAAACTAATAAATATATTTAATAATATGTTTAACAATGAAGAAGAAACCCAAATTAAGGAATTATTATTTAATACAACTTAAATACACGGACTCTCTAGTAATTACATATTTACATGTGTATTGTGTACCCGGATTTTAATTACACGGGTATTAATACATTTAAGTTACGTTGGTTAATATTCGGTCAAAATCGCGAGCTCTATATCAAATTCTTCATCTTGAAAATCTTGATTGTTACTATTATTAAAAAAACCGAAACAAGGTCTATAGAGCATAACTGGACGGTGCCTCCTTGGTTTATCAACTATTACAAATAATAATCGTTAATATCACGAACTATGATTATAATGGACTGGTCTCGAAATGATGAGGAGTGTATAGCGGGACGAGTCGCAAATGTCTGTATTCTTCCTTGATACCTGGGGTTTTTATGCTCTCAAGCGCAACCTGGTTTTTAAGCACGATACTATCATTTATTCGTTGATAACACTATACCGCCATATTTTTAATATTATATTGATAGCGAAAATAATTTATTTATTTATAAATTTATAATTATTATTTGATCTTCGGTAGTTCGATTTCGATACAAGACATTTTAGATTTTGTTTTTACATTTGAAAATTTAAAATGAAAGTAAGGAAGTGTTCAATTCTAGGATGTTCAAGTGTAAAAAAAAATCCTAAGATTTCTCTATTTAAAGTTCCAAAGAATAATTCTTTGGCATGGAATTTGGCAATCAGCAAGTATATTTGCAAAGACAATGTTACACAATTTGTGTGTGCTGATCATTTTCTTCCGGAAGATATGGTGTCTGCATACTCAATCCCACCGGATGTTGCTATTGTAATAGTTAACATTTTTACATTGTTAATTATTTATTATTAAATATTTACTTTTCTATAATCTACAGGAACTTGGAAATAGAAGCAAATATCGCTTAAAAATAGGAGCTATTCCTTCTATTTTTAATTCAAATGTTGAAGATAGAATAATAAATTATGATAATTTAAGACATTCTATTAACTTTGACCACAGCTATGCTAAACGATATTATGGTAAACCATCATGCCGAAAAAAATTATTTGAAAACAGGACTTCTGTGAGTACATTATTCTCTAGTAAAATGTGGTCCTAGTTATTTGATGTGCTTTAACATGCCCAATCTACTGAATGCTGAGCTCCATTATACTTAATATGTATTATTGTTTATAAGCTACTACATAATTTAACTTATTTAATGTTTATGTTTTAAAGGATGTTTTAAACTATTCATGTTATATTCAGGAGTGGTTATATTTGTAGGATACTATAATGTATTTATTTTAAGTAAATAGATACATGGTTTAAATATAGGTACCAAAATATTCAAGCCATGAGTAAACACTCAAATTTAATCTTCTATTGTTTTAAAATTAATTTTACCAAGTTTTATTATAGGCAGGTATCACTACTATTACTTAATATTCTGTTTTACATTTTCCATTAGGAAAGATCTGATGATTTGTCATTATTTAGTGAATTTAAAAGTAATTTCAATAAAGTAGTTTTGCCAGAAGGATGGTCAACATACATTAGTAATAATGAAATTGTTTTTTACAAACCAAATTTCAATGATGGTAAATTGCTGATTGAAAAACAGTTAGTTTTTAAATGTACATTGGAAGTATGTTTGTACATATATCAATTATCTGTCCAAATGGATAATTTAAGCTTCAAACTTGAATATCCTTTTTCCTTAAAAGATGTATCACAGACAATTGAAAAACTGAACCACAAAAATATTTGTCAAAGTGGTCCTAGTTCAATAAATTTTCCAGGTTACTATATCATAATTGTTTTTATTATTATTTATTTTAATACCCCGTGAGTTCTATATAGTTGCTGTAATAACATTTTTTTTTGCACGCATACAGGAATTCGTGTAAAAACGGCAACTTTAGAAAACAACAATGTGTGGCGTCATCTTAAGTGTCCAATTTTAATAGACCGAAGAAAAAGATGTGAAACTTGTGATCATTTAATTCAATATTTTAGAAGGTGTAAGCAAAGGTCATTAGTTAAACGTTTGTCTTACATCGGAAGTGTTCTTACTCCTACAAGACGTAGGACTTTGACAAAAATTTTAAATGACAAAAAAAAATTAAAAAAATCAAATACAAGGTACCTAGCAGTATAGTTCAAGTTTTTGGATATTCCAAGTATAAATAATTTGATAAATGTATTATATTTTCTTAATATTTAATGAAGTATATGTTATGTACATTAAATATATACTAAATTTTCAACAATTTATGTTGGATTACCAAAATAGGAAAGATTAATTATTTTTAAAACAATGCCTATAATCAGGTTCAAGGCCCTGATTAACATACCAAATTGTTTATGATTTTATAAGTTAATTTATTAACATTTATTTATTTATTATTAATTCATTCTCCATATTATGTAGATTACGTAATGTTATTGAAAAATTAAATTTTGAACTGGGAGGTATGCAAGAAAAAATGAAATCATTATCAGATACTTCTGTTAATCAAATACTTGTTTCATCAAATTTAAGTGATCCCCAAAAAATTCTAATTCAAGAAATTTTTAAGACGAGCCAATACAAAAATAAAAAAAACCGACGATATTCTGAAGATTGGATTCTCTTATGTATACTGTTGAAAATTCGGTAGATATACATTATGCATTACATTTTTGGAAATGTGAAGTATAACACATTTTTTTAAATAATTTAAAACTTGTTTGTACCTAAAAACAATAAAATTTAAATTTAAAATATTGCAATGTTGTTATTATTTTATATTATAAGTAGAGTTAGGATGTTGATGACCTAAAAACATACAAAAGAGCCCTAAAAAAGTGTAAAAATGACCTTAAAAATTATCTAAAACACTAATAAGTGTAAAAAAAGTAAGTGAAAAAACTTATTTATAAATAATAAATGCGATAAAAGTAATCACCAAAAAAACCCCACAATAATAATATTAAAATTATTTTTTATTAATAGTCCAAATTTAAAGTTAGATTTTAAATAAATTAAATTTGTTTCCAAACTTTGGTGTAACAATTGCCCTAAAATCTATAATTTAAGAAAAATGCCCAACATTGTACAAAAAGCACAAAAAATGCACAAAAAGACGAAAAAATGAAAAAATGACTTAATAAAATTAGAATATTCTGCATCAATGGTGCATGAAAACATTTTTTAGTTAGGATAGCATTGTATAAAGTAAAAAGAAAAAAAATGCAAAAGTCATCAACATCCTAACTCTAATTATAAGATTGTCATCATTAAAACTGAATAATAGATGGCACTGTTTTCCGAAAACTCCCTAATCATTTTGACATTTCGGTTCCACTGATAATGCTTCGAGACCAGTCCATTATAATCATAGTTCGTGGTTAATATAAAAAAATTACAATCCACTACACGTCATGTTCACGCAAATCCTTTGATGTGATTGGTTGGTTGGGTTAGGTTACCACATGATGAACTACGTTACCGTGAGGTTGGACACAGCTGAACATTTTACGTGTACACGGCACACGCCTTGGAAAAGTACCGCCTTTATGGTAAATTGGTAATAATATTCACTAATCACTATTCAGTAATCAGTTGTAGTTGTTGTAGTCGGTCGTGGTTGCAGCACAGAACTATCAAAAGTTGTTACTAACTTCTAACTTATTCTCCAAAAACTCCAAAAAATTTAAAAAAGGTTATCATATTATTTTTTAACCACTACCGCGGTCTTCACAGATCATTGCTTATATACTTTGTTTTGATAAGAACTAATTGTATTCAAATAATAATTTTATTTATTTTTTTTAACTGGATATATTTATTATTTACTATAATAAATATTAGTTATACAATTAAGTGTCTTATACCCATGTTAATATAAAAAAAAAAATGATTATTTATTCAATATTGTAAATAATTTATATGCACTTAAGCTTTAGAAATGGCGAATAATGATTTGACTAGAGTTAAGGTAAGATTACTATTGGTTTTTGTGTTAAATGTATAGTTAATTTATTTTTATTTTTAGGGAACTTCTATTGTTAAACCGATTGTATATGGAAACACTGCTCAATATTTTGGCCAAAAACGACATGAAGATGGTCATACTCACAAATGGTGTGTATATGTAAGGCCTTATGTAAATGAAGACATTGGCACCTGGGTTAAAAAAGTTCATTTTAAATTGCATGACAGCTATGAAAGTCCAACTCGAGTGGTGCAGAAACCTCCATTTGAGGTCTCTGAAACAGGCTGGGGCGAATTTGAATTAGTAATCAAGATATTTTTTCAAGATACAAGTGAAAGACCAGTAATACAAATTATGATATAAAAAATTATATTTAATATTATCTCACCATGACTTAACTATATTACTTATATACTAAGAGTTAAATGATATCAAAACTCATTAACATCTTAAAATGATTGTTTATTTAGTCAAATATTTTGTTTCTATTTAAATATTTCTAGTATTATAATAGTATGTAGTTAAGTTTATGGAGAAAATCATATTATACACAGTTCTTATACTAACAATAACTTAAATAATAATTTAAACATAACTGTTTGGTATTTAATAATTTATGCTTTTTCATTTTAGTTGTGATGATTTTTGGGGTGTGTCATTTAATAATATATTGTGAAAACTTTGATTCTTGCTTTATGCATTGAGAATTATATTATTATTATTTTTGAAAATATTCTAATTTTCAGGAACTAGTATTTAAACAGTTAGACAACAATTAGCACATTGACTGCCGGCTGCCGTAAATTAATTTGGATTTATATTACAGTAAAACTTCGCTAAAACGGAAAACCCCGGTATTATGGAAATTTTTTTTGTCCCCTTTCAAATTATATAATATAATTTTATCCTGCTAAGACGGAAACAGACACTTTTTTAATGAAAGTTGATAAAAACCCTCACTAAGACGGAAATATAACATGATTTTCAAGTAATAAATTAATTTTTGTATTGTTGATACCCATAGTTAATCGATATACAAGCGCGTATGATGATATTAAAAACTAATAAAATCGATATGTATACAGTATACACTATACAAAATTATTATCTGAGTTGCTTGGTTCAGTATCAAATTGTATATTATTACATTTGTGTCGTTTGTAATCTTTAATTTAATTCAATTCAATTTTTTTTAAATCAAGACGGAAACCTCGTTAATACGGAAAAATGTCATGGCCCCGTACGATTCCGCCTTATCGAGGTTTTACTGTATTAACTTTTCCGTGGCGCTACAATAATGATCTTGAAAATACGCTGGGACGTAGTGGGAAAAAATTGCAATTCTTTTGATGAAATAAACATAATTTTATCATTTTTTTTTTTTAATTCAACAATATACATACAAATATAAATTTACAATGACCCTGAAAAATATCATTGGTGTACCCATGATAAATATTCTTGTGGCCGCCGGCAGTTGTATGGCAGTTATTGTGTTAAATTATAACCAAAAAATAAGTTTTGTTTATTATTTTGCTTTTAGAAATTAAAAGAATGATAGTCGTATTCTAGTAAACATTAAGGTAATTAAATAAAAGCTATATTGAAAACCAAGTATAAAACTTATTTGTAAGAATAAATTTTCAAAAAACTTAATAAATTTCAAAACTTTTTTTATTGAAATATTTGCCTTTTACTTATATTTTATAATGATATATTATTTACAAAATGATTATTCTTATTTATTGAAATCTATTATTTAAAAACTATATTTATTAATTATTATATTTTATAGGTTACACTTTATCATGTACTTAAGTTATATAGCAATGGACCAGACTCTGAACTAAGTGAAAAACCAGTTTTGTCAGAATTTTATGAGGAAATAATTTTTCAAGATCCTTCAACTTACATGAAATTCGTACTAAATGACACAATGAGTAAAAATCCTCCAATTGATGAAAAAAATCTACATTGTATGTACCTACTTTTGTTATCATCTGTAACTTAATTTTTTATTTAAAACATTTTGTTTTTAGATGAAAAAATCAAAAAGACCACAGTTGAAAAAATGATAAAATCTAGAAAAAGAGTACAAGATCACACGGTTATGTATAAAGAACGCCTAAAAAAATTAAGAGAAACTATAAACAAATTTAAAGATGAAATTTGTGCATTGCAATCACAATGCAGTTCATCTACATTGCGATAAATATAAATAAATACCTAGAACCATAGTGATAATTGACATCCTTTATCAAACACATGAATATTAAGTACTTATTTATTCTAGTTATTATATTTTTATCTGTATTTATTTTCAAAATTATGTTTTTTTAAATTTAAATTGCTAAAAGTATAAACATAAATCATGATCTATATTTTATAAATGATTGAAGTTATAATTTTAAAACCATTATTTTTTCCTTTCGTTAGATTATAGAAGGTTTACAAATAATATATAACAAAATATATAATTTATTTCTTAAGTATCAAACAATTTTATAATTTCAAAATGTTTTATTTATGAAATAATATATTTTACGGTGCGTGCAGTGGCTGGGTGGATTTAGGCGTCGGTTGCGACGCGCACCATCGCTGGTTTGAATCCTGATCATGGGCGGCATTGCTTTCTGGGAAGCTCACACTGTCTTGAGAGAGAGGCTCCTGCTCCCCAGCCGGGCATGGCAGACATTTACAGGTGTCCATTAGAAATTCTGCCAAAACTACACACACGTGTTCCAATAACCTATCCAACCTAAAAACCCTACAGTACCCTCCTCAAACCCAATGGCTTATGTTGCAGTAGGTTAAAAAAAAATTATATATTATGTATGGTAAGAATAATATTTAATATAATTTTTTTTCAAAATGTTACCCAGATTTAAATTAAACCAGCTGAAGTAGCTTGTCAACTACACATAGCATTTAGAGTTTAGACCTCGTCATCTTTACTAGTGCAACAATTGAAAAATTAGAATAAACCATAAAAAATCTCATCTGGCTTTTAATTTAAAACATTATTGTATAAAGTATCACCTGTTAGTTGTTACTTTCATTTTTAATTGTTTCTAAGCAAGGCCCAGGTTGAGAAATGATAATATAGGCTAAGCAAGTTATTGAGTATCTATCACCATTGACTAGGCGGTAGTTTTTTTTTAAACGTTTGTCAACTGTCAAATTATATCACATACATTATTTATAATGTTTATTATAAATATTATATTTATATATTTAAAAAAATTTATTCATTTACTGTATACTCTATATTATATAGAATAAAGTAAAAAATAATAAATAATACATTTAAGTATTTATTAATTTAAACATTTCAAATATTATGTATGTAAAATTGTTTTGGTGGTATTAATGTTATTATATTATATTTTGCCAAATAATAGTTATGAAAATGGAAAAAAATGTTTTCCATAACATATTAACACATTAAATTCTATCTGAAAATAAAAGATGAATATTGTTATGAATAAAAACCCAACTCGATAACGTATGGAGTAGTATGGAATTGGAGAAACTGAAGTATTTGTCAGTGATTAGGTTTATTTGTAACATAACATTGACAAAATGAGTTTAAAATGTATTATATATATATAACTAAATATGGGTCGGGGGTGGAGTGGCCGAGCGGACTAAGGCGCACACAGTCGCCGGTTCGAATCTCGGTCACGGGCGGCATCGCTCTTTGGGCATTTCGCGATGCCTAGAGAGAGAGGCCGCCGGCCCCCAACCGGGCATGACAGAAACCCACGAGTGCCCATTCAAAATTCTGCCAAAAACCCACGAGTTAAAACCTTACAGTTCTTTCCCCTACAGTTCCCCAGGCTTATGACCTCAGTTGTCGAAGCCTTAACCATAAAAAAAAAGAAAAGAAAAATGGGTTAACAATTTAAATGGTTTGTGTATAGAACATTTTTGTAATATTGTATAATATATAAACAATAATAATAAGACATCTAGATAAGGACATTTTCGACAGGACAAGAAAAGAGTACATTGGTGATCAAATATGTCATAAAATTATTTACAACTTAGTTATTATTTATTTCAACAAAATCTTTGACGTTATATGGTCGACTGTCACCAGTACACCACTGACTGACACTGATTGTCGAATGACAATAATGACATAATATTCTGTGATGACGACTCAGAATATATTATAAACAAAAATATATTTTTATAAATCTATCAATCAATGGATGACACATTTACACATTGATCATCCCACAGATGTATAAAGTATATATAAATTTATATACTTTATATATCTGTGGATCATCCTTAATCCTTATCAATATTCAATACACTATACTACCTCTGAATAAAATATACTGTGATACTACTATAGTCAATTGTTCACTTCACAGTGATAACGTACTTAAATACTTTACCATAAATTTATTGTAAATTGTGATATAAATATTAAATAATACCTATATAAATAATTATTAATTAGTTAATAAATAAAAATAATATCGATTATGCATTAAAATGTCAGAATGTTTTATTCTTTTAGAATTAAAAAAATATGCTTTTAACGCAGTTTTGATACCTACTTAATTTATTATTATAAAACTTTTTGTAATTCTCATTATACACACAATTTAAAATGTTTAGGAATACAATAATGTTGACAGTTAAATTTGTTAATT
This sequence comes from Diuraphis noxia, assembly GCF_037042655.1. Taxonomy (NCBI): domain Eukaryota; kingdom Metazoa; phylum Arthropoda; class Insecta; order Hemiptera; family Aphididae; genus Diuraphis; species Diuraphis noxia. The sequence continues at coordinate 17,647,558 of NW_028301714.1, read as the reverse complement.
ATTTTATGAAGAAATTTAATGATTCACCCAAAAGTCCATCCCTTTGTTTTCTCCAATAAAAATATGACATCTACAATGGCATTTCTTTCATGTACAAAATTATGGTATGTATTTGATAAAAAAAAAAATTATTATGTACTTATTTATATTTTCATTGGTTTAACTAAGTATATTCTGAACTTTAGACAATGTATTTACTTTATTTAATCTAGATTCTATATAATATGTAATAGGTAATTTTTTTGCTTTTATTTAAAATTGTTTTTGTTAAAGCTTATCTGTGAAGAATTAGATTTTGTCTTTATGATTTATGTGGCTATGTTATGTATTTAAATAAAGTTAATTATGTTAGATATGTTGTACTTATTAAAAAAAAAAAGTAAAACTTACTTAATTATTAAATAATTACTAATTTTTAAAGTGATGAAAATCTGAATGAAATAAATTATTTTGTGGTATGTTTGGAGTTAACTATGATGTTGAAGACCTAAATATTAATTTTATAAATTATATATTATTTTTAGGTTTTCCGTTTTGGTATCTATTATTACAATAATTGTTTTACAAAATATATTAGCAGTATTGTCAAATTTTAATCAAAATGTATCTTCATTAAGTACTTTTATTAACAATAGTCTTGGATATTGCTTAATATTAATCCCTGGATATTGGCTTTACAAATTTTCAAAAAAACAAGATTTGGGAGGTAAATACTAAAATTGAATGTTTAAATTAATTTAATTCTCAAATGATTTAAGGAATTTGATTTAACATTGTCATTACTTTTTTGATGCAAAACAGATAACCGTTTAACAAGTAAGTTGTTAAAAACATTGTTTGGGGATAAGCATGATTCAGAACCTGAGCAACCTTTATCACCCAGTTACAATGGACCATCTAATTTTAGAAAAGACGTAATAACTTTTGCATATTGTTTTGGAGGCTTGCAAGCATCTTATTTGATTTGGGGTGTTATTCAAGAAAAAATGATGTCTGAGGTAATTGAAGCATTATTAATAATAATTGAAGGTAAACATAATTGATTAGATTTTCTTTTTTATAGTTATTTGTTTTTTTTTTTCTATTAGTCTTATGGTATAAACGAATCTTCAAAGTTCCGTGACTCTCAAATGTTGGTGTTTTTGAATAGAGGTTTATCTACAGTCTTGTCTGGTATATTTTTATTTATGAATGAGGGTATACGATCCAAGAAATCACCACCTTTATATAAATATAGCTATTGTACTGTGTCCAACATTATAAGTTCTTGGTGTCAATATGAGTCACTCAAATATGTCAGTTTTCCTTCACAGGTATGCACAATTTATCTTAAGGATACTTACTATACCATCTTATATTATAAATATTATCAAGGTATTAGCAAAAACTTGTAAAATTATCCCAGTTATGTTAATGGGAAAATTAATGTCTGGTAAAAAGTACCAATACTACGAGTATGTCACAGCAATAGGAATTTGGATTGGTATGGCTATATTTCAATTTTTTACAGAAAACAAACATTCTGGTAAATAATTATTGAGATAAGCTTATAATAACAACATTTTGATATTTATAATCCATGTTTTTTTTTAGACATCACAACTTGCGCAACCGGAGTAATCTTGCTTGTAGGATACTTAACAACAGACAGCTTCACATCAACGTGGCAAGGAAAAATGTTCACTCAATACCAAGTTACTTCTATGCAAATGGTTTTTGCTAATTCATTACTATCATCACTTCTTACAACTATACCACTGTATCAAGTGGGCTCATTCAAAAAAACATATGAATTTATTAAAGAGGTGTCTTATTGACATTAATTTTATATTATTTTATACAACAAAAAGTAACACATTTTCTGTTTTAGTATCCAGCATTTTTAACTGACTGCATAGTTTTGTCTGTAAGCTCTGCATGTGGGCAACTATTCATATATAGAACTATTTCTAAGTTTGGACCAATTGTGTTGACTATAATAATGACCATAAGACAAGTAAAACAAACAATAATTTAATAATATTGAAGTATATTTAATTAAACCTAATTTTATAATATTATTAGTTTTTTAAAATTTTAATAGGTATAATTTTTTTTATAACAATACAAATTTAATTACACTTAAAATTAAAAGTAAACCATAGCTGTAGTAAATTTTATCAAATTTATGTATTTTAATATTTTCCTAAATATAATTAATCACATATTTGTACTTGTGATAACTGTGTTTAATATTTTGGTTCGGTAATTTTATCAATTATTTGTATGATATAAATCAACTTAACTATCAATTTATAAATGTTTTGTATTATTTTTCAGGGTCTATCAATAGTAATTTCCTGTATAAGATACCATCATCCTATTGGTGTAATGGCTGCACTCGGAATCATTTTTGTTTTCATTTCAGTATTTGTACGCTGCTATTGTCATTTTCGTATAAAATCAAAAAAAGTTCCTAATCATACAACATTCAAAGTATAAATAAAGGTAATAAAATTAACTAGTTTATGATTTTTTATAAAAATATCTTGGGTTTATGTACAAATAAAAAGTAACAAATAATTGTTTTTAAATTACAATTTCATGTTGTTGAATCACTGCTTTTGAATGTCAGTAATGAGACAATGCCAAAGAACACTTGAGTTGCTTGAAGCATAAGTTGTATACATCCTAGAATATTTTCCAGCCGAAAAGTTCTTTGTTGCCAAAGCAAAAAATACAGTACTCCTATGGCTGATGGCACAGTTAGAATGAGTGACAGGATGACACATATTGCCTTGTCGGCCGCATTGTCCCGGCGTGATAAAAATGTGCGGAACACTTCAATGAGACATAGAAACACAAATACTGTCATGTTAGTCCCGAGTTCATTGAGAGAAACTGACTTTTTTTGAGCATCATCTATTGACTTGGCACATATCAGTGAGAACTCAAACATAGAAAACATGCCAAAGTAATAGGAATTAAGGTACATTAACACTTCGAACATCAGAGGCGCTTCCATTTTGCATCAAAAAATAATTTTAATACGAACAGAAACGTTTGCCGTGACTCGCTGTCTGCAGAGTTACTATTTTACTAACATACTACACATCTACGCTACTACACTCAAATACTGAATTACTATCTGGCTATTTTCGTCCACATGGACTGACCCTGGTAATCAATAAACTACAATGTTGTCTGGGTTGTATCTCAAAATGTTACAGTTTGAAATAAGGGAAATATTTCTTAACTTCATGTATGTTTTTTCGTTTCTTATTTCTCAACATAATACACCTTTTCGTTTTAACACGAATTCGTACAAGATTCCGCGTATTTTAATGGTTAATAGTAAAATAAAAGGTTTCTTATGATCGTCATTTAATGGTTTTACGTATAACATCGAATTTTGAGTACCCCTGAACTTTCGTTGCGTGGGTATATAATAGAGGGCGTTTGAGAATCCATTTTTAAAATTATAAGTTTTTTTTCAAATAAAACAAACAAGTAATTTTTTATAAATTATTTATATTCAATTAAAATTATATTTAATTTTAAAATTAGGTTATGTTTATTGTTTATTGTGTTCAATTATTGTACACGGGTATATTTTAATTTTGCTGCATGTAAGCTTAAATTACTTTTAACAGAAACATAATAGGACAAGTGGGTATCGCTCTGAATGCTATGCCAGGTACCTGCCATTGTACACAAAAACGATTCTGAACGAAGATGATTTGTCAGTCTAGGATATATTATAATGTTACCTATATTGGCTATATTTAAATTATAATGTTACCTATATTGGCTATATTTAAATTATAATATGTTTTTATACGCTCATAAAATGTTTTCTATAGGTATTGACTCTGGAGTTTTTTTTTACAGTTATTTGATGAAAAAGTTATGGAGGACTTTGTGTTGGGTTTTATATCCTTAGATATAAATCAACAATTTTATGAATTTTAAACTTCATAATTCCATGCACATTTTTGCAATTTTGACATATTTCGTAAACATTTGAACTTAAAATTCTTATATACAAAAATTGTGAATAACAACTATTGAGTTTTTTTTTACTACGATAGTATGACTTATAATAAACCTTGTTTAAAATTTTAAAGATTTTTCTATAAGCATTTCAAAAAAAAAACTTAGAATATAGAAAATATCGAAAATATCAACTGTCCATAAAAAGTATGGACCTATGGAGTCAAAATATTTTAAAATTTAATCGTAAATAGATAACGCTAATATAAACATTTTGTGAAGATTTAAAGTATTTACAATGATTCGTTTTTGAGTTACAGCAAAATAAAAAAATCGATGTTGTCGAAAACTGATTATACGTAAAAATTTTCGTTTTTTCGTTACTTTTTTTTAGGATTTTTCCTGATGTTTTTGAAAACTACTGGAAATCAAAGCATTATTTCTACCTAAAACGTGATGACAGACACAAAAAAAGAATAATAAAAAAAAAAAAACATACATCATTGTTAAATCAATATAAAATAATAATGTACATAAAAAAAAAATTAATATACGTCACTGCTATTATGTCTTTATACTATTTTTATAAATTTATCAAAATAATGGTATATGTATATTAAAATATATTGATTATCTAGCGGTCTTACATCTTTAGCCGGATTCACAGCTACCTATAGCTATGTCTTGTATCGTATCGCGCGAACCGTGGTAACTATGGCTACTACTCGTTACCATGTTGGTTTAAAGGTTGAACTATAAGATGTATTTCTAATACACATTTTCGCCCAAATCATTTTGATGTGATTGGTTAGTTGGGTTAGTTTACCATATGATTAACCACGTTACCGTGTTGTTGGACACAGATGAACATTTTACGTGTAGGTACACGGGCACACACGAGTGTATAGTGTAGTGGATGAATCTGGGCTCTAGTGATATCGCTGATACTTATTACGAATAATACCTATATATTTATCGTAAATTTGTATGAATAGCATGAATATTGAGTGGAAATTCAAGCCAAAGCTAACTACCAAACAGACAAGTAATACATATCAATCGCCGGATGAATTTGTGTAAAATATTAAAATTATTGTTTTTATTTAGAATAAAATATCCAAAATAATTATAGATTATTTAAAACAATTTTAAAAAAATAGATACGGAGAATTATAAAAAAATAAAACAAAAAATATGATTAGCTTTCTAATTATTCACATTCTTCTGCCCATTCTTTGGAGAAATGATTTTTCAAAAGATTTTTAAACTCCTTAAATGTACACGGATCACCGCAAATAGGTATTAAGACTTCTTTTCCTTCTTCATTGTCCCAATGGTCGTAAAAGAACATCTATAATAGAGTTTAAGTTATTGATAAGTATTAAGTATACATATACAGCTGCAGATTAGGTTAGGTTATTGCTACTATATGTATATATATAGTTTTGTATAAGACAGGTTAGTATAATTTATAATTAGTATATATGGATCATACTTTGATAGTGTGTTCATTGTTTATTTCGTCGTGATACAAATGGAAATGCAACGAACCACCAAAATCAGGTAATTTAATAGTGTTTCCTAGAAAGCTCATTGCCGTTTTTATACTGATATCGTGTCCCGAATAAAGATGCATTTTTCTTGATGTATTATCATTATTTGAACTAGATTGCATGATCAAACCAATTTCATTTAACAAAGGTCCTTCAATACATTTTAAACAAATAGACAAATTATTATTTCGAGCTTAAAAATGAATTATGTCAATACCTACGTGGAACATAATTCCTTAAAAAATTTTAATCGGAAAGGTTTAAATTTTCAAGTTGTTTTTATTAGCTTACAGTCAGAGACAATTAGGTATAGCTCGACAATTAAATAATTTACATAATAAAATATAACATTTTACATTAGATAATTCTTTAAATAAACTTACATTGTAACAAGAATGATAAGATAATGATTTGCATATGAACAACATTACAAATATCAAAAATGTTCAAGTTCTACTTTTTAAGAATAAGAAACCTCCACCGCAGATCACGATTATATTTAAAAAAAAATCCATTAATATTTTATAAATTGTATACAATGATTAGAAACCTATCACTTTAAGATACTAAATTTATGATGATGAAGTGGGGTAGAGTATTAGTTATTACAAACGACGATTAGAAGTAAGTAATAATTCTATAAAATAAAATAAACTAATCTATCATAGGTACCTACTATTTACAAGAATACAAATTAAAACTAAAAATAGGTAACAATAACAAATTATGAATCCTAATGTAATTCTTTAAACAATCAATTGGAAATACTAGATTTAATACAAATCATCGCCGGCCTTTCAGAATTGGGCCACCACGTGTCCACGTCACTAACATAGATACACAACGTTAAGTGATTAACGGACAAAACTTTTCTTTGTTGATACCCAAAAATCTACCAATAATTCGGATGTATTCAAGATTGAGTTTCTTCTCAACTCAAATATTATTGTTGAAAAGCCACATTCACCATTCAAAAGCCCTTTATAGTGCTGTACATGCCAGTCTTACGGTCATACTCAAAAATATTGTTATCATGATCTAAGTTGTGTAAAATGTGGAGAAAATCACGTCTCAAATTCCTACCAAGCCACGTGACTCTCCAGTCAGATGTGCCCTATACAATGGCAGCCATATTTCCTACTACAAAGGTTGCTCCGATTACAAAAAACTTAAACGTGTTACTTCTCCAATTAGACGAGATCCACCCATACCTACTCCTTCATCAAAAAACAATACTACCAAAACCTCTTTTGCTATCAATCAGAATTCTTATGCTCAAGCCACCTCCACTAGTCAAAACTAATCTAAGCTTCCTTCAAGTATTGAAACTTTATTATCCTCCTTCATCTCCGAAATTTCTAATATAATAAAACCCCTCCTCTCCCTCCTTGCTAGGTACACTTTTAAATAAGTCAATTATCAACAATTTAAATATATCAAATCGTGTTAATCACGTTTTATCTCTTTGCTTACTATCTGTTAATTCTGTCCATTAACTGTCTTTTAAATATTATTTATTTTATTCTCTGTACATTCATATCATATATTTAAATATTTTATATTTATATATAGATCTTAATGTCATTGTATGTTCAAACTATAAATTTATTGTATGATGTTATATGCTATTTAATACCTACTCTATCTTTGTTTGGTTTTCGGCTATAATTTTATATTTTATACCTAATCGTTACATAATTGGTATTGTTGTATAATTAGCTATTATAGTTATTCGAGAAGCTAATAAAAAAAAAAATTTAATTTTAATTATTTAGTAGGTACATTATTGTAGGTACTTATTAGTTATTAGATTCCTTCATTGAGTTAATTCCTATATCAGGATATATGTTCATCACGAGTGTTCACCAATTTAGGAAACACTGAATTTCTCGGCTGAATTATGTTGGAACAAATCGAATTTTTTTTATAAGCTAGTGGTACATAAATATAAATAGACATTTTCAGATAAATTTCAAATTTTTAACGGTCTCGGTACCGATTTTTTTAATAGCAACCGGAATTTTTTGATACCAAATTCGGATAAACTGAATTTTGTTAAGTCATTTCGACCAATTAACCATGGCTCTAAAACCAAAATTGGCTGAATGAGAGCCATCCAAATTTTAATAAAAATACATTTTTACAATTCATTTTAAAATGCATAAAACCATTTATATATTTATTATAATTATTTATTATTGGTTACTTTCTGAATATTTGTACGTACATTTATAGTTGTAAACAATTTTAATTAAATAATTTTATATCCATATCATGTTAATATTATTTTTAACACGTATAAAAAAAAATTCGTAAAATTATTCAAAAAGTAACCAATAATAAATAATTATAAATGGTTTTATGCATTTTAAAATGAATTGTAAAAATGTATTTTTATTAAAATTTGGATGGCTCTCATTCAGCCAATTTTGGTTTTAGAGTCATGGTTAATTGGTCGAAATGACTTAACAAAATTCAGTTTATCCGAATTTGGTATCAAAAATATCGGTTGCTATTAAAAAAAAAATTGCGTAGCGCATGCGCGTACCGAGAGGGTTAAAAATTTTAAATTTATCTGAAAATTTATATACTCCTAGCTTGTAAAAAAAAATTCGATTTATTCCAACATAATCTGGCCGAGAAATTCAGTCTTCCCTAAATTGGTGAACACTCGGACACACGGTACCTATATTATATTGTGTTTTGTATTAGATTGTTGCAATAAAATGTTTTGCTTACCTATAACAATTTTCTGAAAACTACGATTTTCAAAATACATTGCTGAACTGTTTTCATTCATAACAATTGATTTGATTGTTTCAATGTGGTAAGGCTTTATCCATTCCGGTAGTGGTAAACCATCAGACATCTTTAGGAATAACATAATAATAATACAATATTTAAATTCGTTAATGTATAATATAATAGTTAAATGTATGTTTTATACTTTTTTATGTATGTATGTATATATATATATACCTCACATATCAAAAGGTCGTATAGTTTGAATATATTCGTATAAGAGATGGGTTGACCGCATTTTTCAGATAAATACGACATTAATGCTGTTATATTTGAAGTATCGTCATAATAGTTGTTTAATTGATCACGTAACTTGCTGATCAAAGAATCAAAAGCCGGACATTTTCCCCTTTCATCAAATAACTGTAGAAAATTGTAGGAATGAATCATTATATAGTTTACGAAACTGATTGGCTTATTATTATGAAGGCTTCGTGCATAAATGTATTTATTTATTTTCAAACAATATACCTACCAATAGTATTTATTTTGTATTTTTGAATTAATTATTTATTAATATATATCTTTTTACGAAGCTAATTGATGGTTATTTTTATATTAAAAAAGAGCCAAGCGATTGTTTTAAAATTCACTAGAATTATAATTTATAGCCATATGTTTATATATTTAATATTATATAAAATATAATGGACTAATATGAAAAGGAAAAAAAACTAAAAATTTGCTAATATTGATGCTCAATAAATATAAAACTTATATAATGGCCTGGACGGCTGGTATAAGTATAATATAAATATATGCTTCACGTATTTTATGAATTATTGGTGTGCCGCGAAAATTTTGTAGTAGAAAAAGTGTGCTACATTGTTAAAAAGGTTGAAAACCACTGTATTATACTATTATAGTAATACAGGTATTAATTGAATATAATTTACACTTTTAAGACAATGAATTAATTGACTATAGGTCGAATTCCATAGGTGTATGATGTACCTATACTTAAAAACAAATAATTTTCTGGTAGCATCCCCTAAATATTTTTCCCATTTACATCACTGACAGCCTGACAGGCATACCTCATACTGACTAAAAATTCTATTCATGTTTAATGTTTATACTTCATACTTACATAATTTAATATTATATAAAATATAATGGACTAATATGAAAAGGAAAAAAAAACTAAAAATTTGCTAATATTGATGCTCAATAAATATAAAACTTATATAATGGCCTGGACGGCTGGACCTGTAATACTCTTGTATTTTGTACATAAAAGGATATTGGATATTGTATAATGTATGATTAACTACCAAAATCACATAAATAAGCAATAAATATAAATTACATAGGTAAATTTATAATAATACATACTGAAGTTGATATAAAGCTTATTATATATAAAATCAAATAAGTCATAATAGATTTAATATTAGATTATAGCTGTAGTGCTGAATGATTAAATTTAAGCACCTTATACTAAATTACGCAAATAATTATTTTTACAAGTGTAATACATATTATTATTGTAACTTATCAGTAATTCATAGATATACAACTTAAAAATGATTATTATCTCTTTCTGATTAATTTTACACTTTAATTCAAACAACTTCTTTAATTATTTTTAATCATTTCCCAAATGTAATATTTCAATTCTTAAACTAAGGTTGTTACCAAAATATAAAAACTGGAATTTATGGTTATGGAAAAAATATACATATATATTATTATATTGGCAGTAAACGAAGTTCAATTTTGGTGCAAAAGAGTGACGCCCGATGCATTAACACCATATTACTTGTTTTCTCCCTCAGAATCTCGCGTAACAAAACTAAACCATTCAGTAAAATCGTTTTTGTAGTGATTTATGTATAATTTTACATCTTACAGTAAAATCGCCTATACCAAATACTATTGAAGATAATAATTTTGAGGGTTTGACATATATGTTTTATATTTTAATGTTATTCGCTTATATATCTGAATATTTGATTTTATAAAAATAAAAAATAAATAATGCAGATTTAAATGAATAGGCAAGACCGTAGCAGGAACAAATTTTCCGGGAGGGTTTAAATAAAATAATATTTTCACTGCAGGTAATTAAAAAAAACCAGCTAATAACACTTATTTTTTTTTAACTGACATTTTACTATATCAATACATCATAATTATTTTAGAATATTTTAGTGTAAATTTAAATTATATACAATTATTATCATTTTAAAGAATATTTTATAGCACAAAATCTAGTTGTCGCTTTTTTTCTTTGGCGAAACGATTCATAATATCATCCGGATCGATTTTAATTTGCCTGTGCACGCTCATAAGAGATAAACCTGTGAGCTTTTCTTGAACTAATAAGTTGCGTAAATAATTTTTTAAACTTTTCACAGTTGAAAATGTGATAATAATCTTCAGGTGAATTTACAACGACATTAATTTGATGTTTTTGGTGTCCAACGGTTATTGGTATTTGTATGTCTTCTTTGCTATTAACTGATTTTATAAGATCCTTTGATTTTTCAAAAATCTTGGAAAATGTAGTATCCAAAAAATTATTCAGAAATATTAGGGGGTCGCAAGTATGTTACACAGCACGCACAAAACTGATACAGTGATACTAATTTGTTCCAAAATATTTGTACTGATGTACTTATTTAATGTGTACAATAAATTTATTGATAATGCTATTACTGTGTATATCTACTAGCAATATCATGGAGTTTTTCGATATGAAATGGTAATACAGGCGATAATTTGATAATTTAATGCTCAATAATATATTAAGTACCTTTCATATCCGTCAACAAAACGTCTTCAAATGTATAAATCATACTAGGTCATCTACAAAGCAATTATTTTTGTTATTTCTGTCTCTATAATAAAGTCATTTTAGAATTTAATAAATGCATTCTAAAAAAGAGATAGAAAATAAAAATAACAAGACTCTAACATTAGGCATTACTCATTTGTTGTCATGAAAAGGTAAAATAAATATTGTCCGTACATATGTAATGAAACCTTATTTTCCTGAAATGCATACATTTCATGAAGTGAGTGCGATATGAAACTATGAAAGTATGAAGTATAAACATTAAACATGAATAGAATTTTTAGTCAGTATGAGGTATGCCTGTCAGGCTGTCAGTGATGTAAATGGGAAAAATATTTAGGGGATGCTACCAGAAAATTATTTGTTTTTAAGTATAGGTACATCATACACCTATGGAATTCGACCTATAGTCAATTAATTCATTGTCTTAAAAGTGTAAATTATATTCAATTAATACCTGTATTACTATAATAGTATAATACAGTGGTTTTCAACCTTTTTAACAATGTAGCACACTTTTTCTACTACAAAATTTTCGCGGCACACCAATAATTCATAAAATACGTGAAGCATATATTTATATTATACTTATACATATATAGGTACACTATTTATAATCTACTCTATTACAGGGTTAATTATTGTGAATACGTATCTACGATTAATGATTAGCCTGCCTTTATATTTGATTGTTATAAGTTTTCATTGAATATCGATGATAATACTGGAAAATACAAAATTAACTCTATTAATAGATTTTTCGCCGCACACTTCAAGAGCGCTCGCGGCACACCAGTATGCCGCGGCACACCGGTTGAAAACCACTGGTATAATTGTAGATTATACATACTGTTCCGTGATCTGGCGAATTGCTGTAAATAGGAATAGGCTGCCACACCGTTTCAGAGTTCGACCATTTTTGATAATCTTTTGGCGGATACATTCCAGCCAAAACCATTGCTGCTGACATGAACGTTCGTCTTGTGTTGGTAGTTTTGACTAAAATCTCATTGTCTAAATATAAGTCACTTAAGAAACCATTGTATAAGCGTCGAAATATTTGCCCTTTTTTGTACATATTCTGCTTTCCTTTCTGTTGATTAACTCTGATTTAGAAATGAATACCATACATCACATGCATTTTTAATTTTACGTGTGTTTAAAGAGTAGATTAAAGAGTGCTCCAAAATATTTATGATGCCTTGTTCATCGATTGAAGGTTAATTTATTTAGTACTTGTTACTTTTAATAGATAGGTACTTTCATAAATTCAAAACATTTAAATAAAAATTAAAATAAAGAATAACCTGTATGTCATTGAATATTTGTACCAGATTTTATTCACATTTTGATTTTTTTATGAAAAAAGCGGTCGTTCATTTCAAATATTTCAATCAATTTATATTAAAATCTACCTATATAGTGTTTTAAAAAATGAATATACTTTATAGTGGCTATCTAGCATACTAAGACTATATTTTGTTGGTGCATATAATTAAAATATAAAAAAAATGTATAACTATTTTTCAATTTATTCAGAATCTGAATCATAAATTGTTGTTGACGAATTGTAATACAAAAATAATTGTTTTGGTTTTTATTAATGGCTTGTACCTACACATTTTTACAACAATAACGTTGCAATGATTAATTTATACGTACTTTAGTTAATTCCATTATTCCTTCAGGAAAAGTATTCTTGCGTGGATCAGTGTTGCATTTGAACACTGGTGCTCTGTTTCCATGGCGGAACATCTGAACAAATTTATTTGAGAAGCATGTACATTTTTAATATTTATTCATCTATAATATCTATATGTATCTATTATACTATTTATACTAAAACTAAATATAATTTTTATAGGATATATTTTAAATAGTTAGGATACACACTTACACACTTTTAAAGATTTAAAATTTTTTTGCTTATGAAGTAAACATTTCCACCATTTTACTATAAAATATTAATACATACTATGGTTACAAATTTGAGTGAAGGATCTGAAAATCGCCCTGGTACAACGCTGTCATTACTTTGTTGTCCCCATCGTATAGTGAACACATATAGGACACTGCAGACGACAATGACAGTTAAAGACACACCAACGATCAAGACAATCTTTTTGAAATCAAGTGCCATCCCGTGAACATATGAAAAGTTTGTGGCCGATTCGCGTATAGAATTGGCTTTTGTTTTTTTATTTTTACAACAACAGCATGCACCAATTACGTGATTTATTAAGAGGACGTTGCATCCGCATGTGTTGTCTCCGTCTTACACACGTATACTACTACATATCAAATTTACCTTCACTAGTTTCAATAATGTATTTTTATATTAAAGTAAATTGACATATTATCAAACTTTTAGATAATAAAATTATCTTTGTTCATTCGTTGGGTTTTTACGATATTTTAATTGTTAAATGAGTTATGTGCATTTTCAAATATTCATACTTGACATATATCATTTATAATTTGCAATTAAAAATTGAAATATCGTAAGAACCAACGAAACAACACAGATAATGTATTTGTTTAAATCGTATAATAAAATAGGCAACACATTTTCACAATTTGAAAATTTAAGTTTATCTATACAATATATATGTTGATGTTGTTATTGTATTACTATTGTGTTTAATAAGCTGCAGGACCGGGAATAAGCTTTTCGTTGTGTAACATCGCGCAGGTGATGGAGGTTATCCATTGTATGCCTGCACCTAAATAGTAAATACAGATAACACAATACCTTATTGAAACTAGACAAGCAATTTGTTTTAATGATTTATGATACTGTTAATATGTTATATTCTACTCATTTTCATATTTATAATGTGATGCGAAATTAACGCAGAAACCTATATCAACAAAAATATTTTATTTAAAATGAATTATCATACAAACAATTCCTATATTGTAGAAAAGGGGTGCCTATATAAACTTTGACAGTTCAAATTTTTTTTCGGAAGGAGAACTTTCCATATTTATATACTCGTTAATGTTGTCCATAAAAAGTTTGCATTTACTCGTGGTTGAAATATATAGGTTATAGAAAATAGCCACAGATTGTAATCATCAGATACAAAAAGGCTGCGTAAAAGGATATCACAAATATTAATTTTTTTTATCATCAAAAATAACAGTAGTAAAATAGTATATGATTTTTTTTGACTACTGATGGAACCCTAATTCGATAATTCAATCAATTTTTCGTAGTTATAAAATAAAAAAAATATAATATAATTATTTATAGCTACAATGGGTAGGTGAAAGAATAAACGAAAATTAGAAATTATTGTATAGGTTGTTTTATATTTTTTGACACTCATCTTCCCGTCTTCCAGAGAAATTATCGTTTAAAAGTTTTTTGAACTCTTCAAGTTTGCAAGGATTACCACAAATAGGTATTGAGATTTCTTCTCCTTTTTCATTGTCCCATCGATCAAAATAAAATACCTAAAAAATGTATAACAATTTTTCTAATTAGTTTTTACGTATTACTAAAATTTTAAACTCAACCTTATTCTGTATAAGGTAAAATTTGATCATATAAAACGGTTTATGAATACTAATTAGTGTTATAGGAGATTTGATAAAAAATGTATAATAAAATAATATTTAACTATACCTGTACACATTAGTTAGGTATTTTATCCTAAATTTACAGATCTCCAGCCGCTTGGAGCTATAAATTACCTAGTAATAAAATTGACCGTTGAATTATTCTTAAAGCCCTGAGGTAGCATGTTAAAGTTAAATAGACCCTGAGCGTCTGAGCTGTAGTAAAGGCCAAAAGCTCTTTATCTACATTACTTATCGGTACTTGAAAAAACCCCGAATTTAAATCGACTGTAGAAAACAATGTCATCCCTTCCATGGCCCTAAATAAGTCCTGTGTCCTAGGGAGTGGGTAGTTATCAGGTACTACCCTGTTATTGATTTCTTTATAATAAACT
This sequence comes from Diuraphis noxia, assembly GCF_037042655.1. NCBI lineage: Eukaryota > Metazoa > Arthropoda > Insecta > Hemiptera > Aphididae > Diuraphis > Diuraphis noxia. The sequence continues at coordinate 17,632,472 of NW_028301714.1, read as the reverse complement.
ACTAATCTACAGCTGCCTGGCTCTTTCTTTTTAACTAAAAAGGCCGGAGCTGCAAATCTAGAAGAAGTGTGTTTAATGATGCCTGCGTCTAGAAGCTTATTGATTTGAATTCTTAACTCTTCCCTCTGTACCGGAGTTATTCTGTGAGGAGAGTTGAATTTTGGTAAACTACTGTTGTCATTTTTTTAGTTTTATGTGGTAAGGTTCAACTTTAGCCGCTTTAACTTTTGATGGGTCTGAAGCAAATACGTGTATATATTCTTTTATAAGTGATATCACTTTTTTATGTTGTTCACTCGAAATATCATGCGATATATCAATTAACGTGCCTTCCATGTCGAATACTTGTTCTTTATTTTCTATAACTATAGTGCTACTTTGTACATTGTTAATTGTAGGTATTGTATGAAGAAATATTTTTCGAATTCTTTAGTTTATTTTTTATATCTTTCATGGATATGAAATTTTCTGAGATTATTTTCTGATCTGGTATTCTAGATTTAGATTTACCAATAAATGTCCCTGGAATCCAGTGAGTTCCATTATTAGTATTATATAAAACTATTGGTGAGCGTTTACAAGTACCGTATACAAATATTATATTTTTCAGAGTAAATATATGTATCAAAATTATAGTGATTCCCTATTGCTGCTAGTTCATCATCAGACCACCAATAATTTGGTAATGCTTCTAAATCCAATAACTTTAATAAGCTAGCTATTGTTGCTACTTTACTATCTTTATTATCATTAATTGCGTTGCATATGGAATATAATCCACAATTACCATCTAAAAGTACATTTCCCCCCGATTTGTATGATTGGAATATTGAGATTGATTTATCGTGTTTATTAAAATTTGACCTAATTACATCGGTTGTGTTCGTATTTATTTGTTTATGAAATGTTTTGATTTCGTTAATTATTTTTGTCTGATGAGGTGTTTTCCATTCATTCAATATTGTGTTGTCATTATTATGATAGATAAGTAGGTCGATATTTGAATTTCTAAATGTTTTCATTATATGATTTTTTATTGCTGACCATTCTAAGTCTTCGCTATCTACTCCTATTGCCGGGATTGCAATTTTATAATTACTATATATTAACGCAGTTTTTTTTAAGTTATGAATAGTTTGAAAAATTGCCGAGTAAGATGTTTTGTCATCATATTTTTTTTTTTGTTAGCATATAATATATCGTACGCGGTTTAATTGAGAGTAATCCTACTCCCCCTACATCAAAATTGTTATTATTAATACATTTATTGTATATATTATAGTTTTTAACAACGTTTTGTTTGATTTCAATGTTTGTTTTTATATTAGAGGAGATGCAAACGGTATGAATGAATTGTTCTGGAACATCTTTTAAAAGTGTTTCTGTGATGTTTGATATATTTATTATATTTTGTATATTTTCCTTATGATCGTATGCACGGGTTATATGTTCATTAATATATCTGTTGTTATTGTAAATGTTGATGCATAAGCCATTTCTTAAACGAAGAGTTTGATTATCAAAGTTAATAATTGCCCTATGGCTAAAAAAAATGAATTACCTAAAATTACCATACTAACAAGATTTTTTATTACGTAGACTGGGATACTGAATGACACGCCTTCGATTTTGATGATTATGAATGCTTGGCCTACAAGTTTGAGTGGAGTATGATCGGCCCCGGATAATTGAATGTTGTTTGTAGTTTCTATTATTTTTAAGTTTTTTATCACCCCATGTCTAATGCAGTTTATATTTGCAACTGAATCTAACGTTATCGGAAATTCGGCATTGTTTATTCTACCGTTAATGAAGAGTGAATTTGATTTTTCATTGTTAGCAATTAATTGCTGTAAACTTTCTCAGATGCGATTTGCTAGTGTTGAAGGTATATGTTGTGCACTAGCTTTAACATTTAACCTATGTGTTAGTTTTTTTGTTCTTCGTCTTTGTTATATCTAAATCTACATTTTAATGCTGTATGATTAGTTTTTTTGCAAATTTGACAAGCGCCCCTCTGAAAACATTTATCAGCCGTGTGAAATGATTTTTCGCATATTTGACATACTATGTTCTCCCTTTTGTTGATATTTTTTTCTATGTTAGTATTATAGTTTTTATTATAATGTTTACTATCTCGTATAAATTCAATTTTTAATTTATTTAATTCATTTTTTAGTTCCTCAACTTCAGTGTTTGTGTGTTGTTGTTATTTGTTGAATTTGTTCTCTCAATAAAGATGTTTTGATCGAATTAGAATATTATTGTTATAAGAGTCTGCAGATACCATGAATTCTACCGTTTCATATTTCCTAATATTATTTTTTATTTCGTCAACAGAATTGTTATCTAGGATTGATATATATCTAGCTATTCCAGGACGTAGTCCTTTAAGCATATGATGTACAAGTTCTTTTTCTGTCATATTTTTGTCTAGCCGTCTACATAATGAATCCACTTCATTTAAACAAGAAGTTACGCTCTCATCTTCTATTTGTCTTTTTTTATCGATAAGTGTCCTTAATAATTCCTTGTGAGCAATTGGTTCAAATTCTAATCTAAACTTGTCTTCAATAGTCTCTCATGTTAATTTGTTGTGTTTACTTTCTAAATTTTCGAAAAAAACTAGAGCCCTACTCTCCAAGTACATTGGTAAATATGTAATCTTTTCAAGTTCTGTCCAATTATTAATTGTCGAAGCTCTATCAAATTTTTTGAAAAATTCGTTAACATTTTCGTGAAATTTTCTCGAAAACAAAGTCGGACTACAGATTGGAGATTATTTTTTATTCTCGTCAATTGTCATATTTTTGTTTTTTGTTAGTTCGTGACTACTGTGTAAAATGTTATCTTTCAAATATTGAACTAATTTTTTATCTGGTGATATTTTAATTTTATCTATTACGTGGTTGGAGCTTGCTCCCTTTTCGTTAAAGTTATTTTTATTGCTTAAAAAATTATCACTTATATCAAGACAAAGATCCACTTTTTCCTGCACACTAATTAATTTACTATTAACCAGCTCGACCTCCTGTTTTGTGTTATCTAAAACAGTAGACCCAATGGTACCTATTGATGACTCATCCGAATTCAAATCCGAATCTTTTATTCCTAGTTCTATTTCCAATTTGTCTAAGTCAATTCTATTTGATATTGATTGTTTTAAAATTTCGTCAATTTCTCGTTGATCTAAACTTTCATTTGTATCGGTTCTTCTTAGTTCACCCCGAAAAAATCTACCTATACTCTAGCTCTTAAATCAGATACATTCCCTAAAATTTTCAACTTGTTTTGTTCGCAAAATTCTATTAACTTATCTATTTTTAATAAATAAATGTCAGTTACTGTACTAATTTCTATGAATACTGATTTCGTTGTATGGTTAAACATTGCCTAATATACAAAATAGTCTTATTCATTTTTTAGAAATTTAATATATTTCGAGTCCTATTGGGCGCCACTGTTATAATTTAAAATAACAATAATCGCCAGAGGTCTAAATAGGTAATAAGTAATGATAAATAAATAAATAAATAAAGATATAATGCTTACGTATATACGGCAGTGACAGGAACAACACTTCACACAAGACGACCTTCTCCTCGAAATCGTACACATTCTTCACTACGGTCCCAGAGGGTCGGAGTCTTGTGTGTTACTCGCATGGCTATAAGTAGTGAATCGCTTTGACAATTATGCTAATCTATGTCTTTATAATTGACGAGTCACTACTTATTTTGTGCTAGTTGTGATGTCCACTTTCACGGTTGTTTATTAAATAATAAATATCGTACATTTATATAGATGTAATAATAGGTATTACAACAATGTTGTCCATAAAAAGTTTGCATTTACTCGTGGTTGAAATATATAGGTTATAGAAAATAGCCTCAGATTGTAATCATCAGATACAAAAAGGCTGCGTAAAAGGATATCACAAATATTAATTTTTTTTATCATCAAAAATAACAATAGTAAATTAGTATATGATTCTTTTTGACTACTGATGGAACCCTAATTCGATAATTCAATCAATTTTTCGTAGTTATAAAATAAAAAAAATATAATATAATTATTTATAGCTACAACGGGTAGGTGAAAGAATAAACGAAAATTAGAAATTATTGTATAGGTTGTTTTATATTTTTTGACACTCATCTTCCCGTCTTCCAGAGAAATTATCGTTTAAAAGTTTTTTGAACTCTTCAAGTTTGCAAGGATTACCACAAATAGGTATTGAGATTTCTTCTCCTTTTTCATTGTCCCATCGATCAAAATAAAATACCTAAAAAATGTATAACAATTTTTCTAGTTAGTTTTTACGTATTGCTAAAACTTTAAACTCAACCTTATTCTGTATAAGGTAAAATTTGATCATATAAAACGGTTTATGAATACTAATTAGTGTTATAGGAGATTTGATAAAAAATGTATAATGAAATAATATTTAACTATACCTATACACATTAGTTAGGTATTTTATCCTAAATTTAAAGATCTCCAGCCGCTTGGAGCTATAAATTACATAGTAATAAAATTATAGTAATATGCAAGAACTGGTGGTCCGATAGTGGAAATGCTTCAGATAGAAAAATATTTTTAATAATTTGGATTTTTAAAATAAGTACCTAATAAACTTCAAAATTTCTTTTTTTTTAAATTTATTTCAATGATAGGTATGTCCAAAATAGTTTCAAATCATTTCATAGATATTTCAATTATTAATTTGTGTTTATGATAATACAAAATTAGCAACTTAAAAAGTTTCTCAATTTATATTTAAAATGTTGCGAGATAAGCTGTTAAAATATATAGGTACTTAACAAAAACAAAACTTTTTTAGTTAATATACTATTTTAAACAATTATTGATTTTTTGGTGCATTAATTTCTACCTTAACTGTGTATCCATTTGATACGTCGTGATGCATATGGAAATGTAATGAAGCACCGAAACCGGGCCATTCAATTGTATGGCCAAGAAAGCTCATTGCCATTCCTATACTAATATCGTGTCCCGAATAAAGATGCATTTTTCTTGATGTATTATAATTATTTGAACGCGATTCCATGTTCGAACCAATTTCATTTAGCAGAGGCCCTTTAACATATATGAAACAAATTTGTAAATTTATAAATGAATATTTTGTACTTAAAACTCATTACATAAAAACGTGGTTTATAAGTGGAGTGTGTCTGATACCTATCTGAATTTAAATATTGTATGTTTCCATTGTTTTCAAGGCTGATAAGTCTGATAGCCTTAAACAAATAATTTATTAAATGGTAAGGCTAGGTATCTAAAAACCATTTATAGATTAAAATAAATTCAAACTTGGGCAAGTTAATGATTATTTTTATTAATAATTAAAAATTAATTAAAAAACGCGAATTTTTACACACAATAAAATTTGGACAAAATTGATTTTGATTTTAACTTTAAAACAAATGACCATAGATACATGCAATTTTCACCGAATGTTTATATAAGTATACAGGTGATTCTTTTAAGTGGGTACACTAATTATCTCAAAAAGTATTTACTTTTTTCAAAATATTTTTTTACATGGTTTCAAGTTGTTAAAAAACCAACGTTTTTATTAAAAATTATATTTTTAAATATTTTTTATCCTTATCATTTTTTTAAGTTTTTACTTTTTTGAATGACAACATAGAGTTTTAATTTCATATTACAAAGCAGAATATTTTTCTAAGTATTTTGATTCATAAAAATCGAATTTTGGGTTAGTAGTTTTTGAGTTATAAGTATTTAAAATTTAGATTGGCTTAGTGGAGTGTTACGGGGTTACCCCGAAAAATGTTTATCCACTACTGCGCTTGTCAAGTAATTTGCAAGTAATTTTGAAGTTGAAAAATCATAAAATTTTTTGTGTTTATAACTAAGGATTAATAATATAACAATAAGTTTTCCATAAGTTTTCCTTCAAGTAGCTATAGATAAAACTCGAAGCATCATTATAGGAAAAATTTTAAGTGCGTTTGAATTTTAAATATTTACGAAATAGCGAACGATAACGATTTATCTTCATACGATTTTAAACATTTGTTATCATGCAAACAGTAAAAGTCGTAGATACTTGAAAATTTTACAAGTTATTGAGATTGGCATTTTCTTCACATGATTTAATTCATCGAAATATTCTGACTTTTTTTGAGATATTTATAGACAACTGAAATTTCAAATTTTTCTGAAAAATTTTTTTTGAAGTGTCGATAAAATTTTTTGGCCGAATCAAAATACTTGAAAATTCATTAAAAAGTTCCTCATAAATTATTCTTATAGTGATTAAAAAATTATAAGAATGCATAGGCACAATTTTTTTTTATTAGTATTTGAAGTTCAAATATTGACTTAATACGTAAAAATTAAGGCAATGTTCAAATTATCTTAGATAGAAATTCATAAAAGTTTTTCTTTTTAGATATAAGATTTGAAAATTTAATACAAGGCACCTAACATATTGTTACAATAGAAATTGAAAAATTATATAAATTCATACTCACAATTTTTTTTATAAGCATTCAAATTTTGAATGTTGACAAAATACGTAAAAATCACGAAAATTCGCAAATTATTTTAAGTTAGAAATTCATAAAAATATTTCTTTTTAAATTTTTTTTTAATCATCTATAATATATCCTAGACAGATAAACCGTCTCCGTTCAGAATCGTTTTTCGTATACAATGATTTAATATCATTGGATTCAAATAATTTAGTTCCATCCATTACAGTAACCCACTTGTAACCTACTGTACAGCAGAGCAACAACAATACAACATCCACGTCTTACCCGCTTTTTTTTATTTTACTGTACCTAGCTATGACTAAATAAATGTTCAGACATTGTAATTTAAATCATTAAAACATATTTTTTTGTTTTACTGTATAACTATTGACTACGTTTATACATTTTGATCAGCCCCTTTTGAAATAAAATTCTAGATATGCCCCTGTATTAGGTAGTCTTTGAATTACACCGTTTTCTTCATTGAAGAGTTATTATTATTTTTTTTTTTTTTAGTAGGATTTTCTGTCGCTTTTGAAAACCACCTACGGGCTACTAGGAATTTTTAGTTTTGACCCATCAAAGTTCTAATTAAAAATTAGATCTACTAGACTATAAAATACCTAATTGTTCCCCAAATTATAAAGTATAAGAATTATATTTGTACTCTACATTTTCCAAGGTTTAAATTTTAAATTGATTAGATTACAAATCAAGTATAAATACAATATACATAGACAGACATAATACACATCAAACTTAGATAGGTACTTATAATTTGTTTTAGTAAGACCATGAAAATAATAACAGAAATAATAATGAACTTTTATTTGTTAGTCTCCAATAAAATAAATCAAAACAAGAATCTTTGTTGCACTTGACACTATCCATTACAGTAACCCCCTTGTAACCTACCGTACAGCAGAACGACATCCACGACTTACCCACTTTTTTTGAGATTTATTTTTTTACAATTTAAATTTAAAGTGAGTATTAAGTCGATTGACTTGGATAACATGTGGGTTTTTCTCTCACAAAATGTTTTGCTACCTCGACCTCCAAAATCATCATCATCTTCATCATCGGTGTTTCGATAACTCCTTGGTAAAAATCCATAAATCATAGACTAAAGCCACGTCTACCACAAGATGTTTTACTTGAAGCTCAAGAAGAGGCTATTCAGGCTCATAATCAAGCTAAAATGTATCCGTAAACTTATTTTAACAATATAAATAAAAAGTAAATAAAAGTTCTAACCTAACAATAAATACATAGAATTCACTAGATTGCGATAAAAATATATCAATATGTTTGAGAAATGAAATAATTCTATTAATTTATTTAAAAAAAGTAAATGTGTATCCGTATATGTAATATAATTATTTTTATAATTTAATTATTTATAAATTAACGCAACTTGAATTTGATTAAAATTAATTCGCTGTTTATTAAGCTTATATCAATTCAAATTCAGTTGATGAAAATGGAAGCAGTATTTCGAATACCTATTTATCATCATATATACAGACACAAACAGACACACACATTGTTATTAAATTAATCCAGTCATGGAGGGCAAAGTTAAAATAAAATATTTTGCTTACCTACAACTAATTTCAGTATATTCGTATTACTAAATAGAGTTTCTGACATTTTTGAAGAAATTGATTTCATTGTTACGAGGTGATAAGGTTTAATCCATTCTGGTACTGATAAGCCCTCAGCTTTCTTAAAGAGCATTAAAATATCATAATTAGGTATCGTAAATTAAAAATATGTATCAATATTATAATTTATAAATAAATTTGTGTTTTTTTAAACTTACACTACACAAAAAAAGGTCGTATAGAAGAAAAACATCTCTGCTGTTGATCGGTTGTCCACAATTTTCAGATAAAAACGATATCAATGCTGTTATGTCTGCTGAATAATCTATTATTTGTGAGAGGTTTGCTGCAAATGAATCAATAGACGGACATATTCCCATACTACCGATTAACTGTGTAAAACAGCATACAATTTATATTGATTAGAAATAGTTATAAAACTATGAACAAAAGATTTTTGCTTTCATAAAAAGTAGTTTGAATTAAGTAAGTAAAAATTTAAAAGCCAATGAAAGTCTATTTTCCACACCTAACCTAACTTTTATGACAGTATAAGAGGATATTTATTTATTTTTTGCACACCAAATAAATGTGATGTTATTCATACAGGCCTGTCGGTTGTCAGCCCTTATAACTTAATAACCGAATGTTACATAGTTACATAGTATGCTTTTTATAAATATATATTTTACAAAATATTACTAAGAAAATATTCTCTTGTATGTTGTGTAATTTTTATTTATTTATATTTTTTAATTTTTAAGTTATCATTGTTATAAAGTAAAACGTATTCGCTTTTATAATAATATTAAAAAAAAATATTTAGTAGATACATACTGTTCCGCGATCTGGTGAATTACTGTAAATAGGAATAGGTTGCCATACAGTTTCTGAGTTTGACCATTTTTGATAATTTTTTGGTGGATACATTCCTGTTAAAACCATTGCTGCTGACATGAACGTCCGACTGGTGTTGGTAGTTTTGACTAAAATTTCGTTTTCTAAATACAAGTCACTTAAGAAACCATTATATAAGCGTCGAAATAACTGTCCTTTTTTGTACATATTTTGCTTTCCCTTCTGTTAATTAACACCGGAAAAATATTATAATATAATTCAGTGAAAATATCTTTTTAATCTATATAAATATATTTATATTATTTGGTGTTCTCTTTAGATTTTAACCAAAGAAAACCAATGCATAGTATATAGTTATGCTGTATACGTTATAAATAAAACAATCGAGTTTAAGTGGATTACGTTATACGTCTATTTTGTGTCTGGGGAGTCACTGCGTAATAGATATTATGTTAAATTTGAATTCAATAATCATAATACCTATTTAGGTACGAAAAACGATTCTGAGCGAAGACGGCCTGTCAGCCTATTATGTTACTAATTAAATTTTATTATATTATTGTGATTAAAGTTATTTATTTTACTAAAAGGCATTAGTACTGTGGTAATACATTTTTGTAAAAAAAGAAAATTTCATTTGAAAATGTTATTATACGTATAGGTTTATTATCTTAGTGTGTGCAATATAATAATGCAACCATCATAATATACTCTAAAACAGTGGTCGGCAACCGGCGGCCCGCGAGTCAATTGAATACTTTAAATTGCTTTAAATTCTTTAAATTCTACAACAACGAAATTTAATTGAATATCATATCAAAAAAAAATCATGTTTTATAAATATAGTTGAAACGCGTTTCTATCAGTCATATTTTATAATGGTAGATTTAGTAGATATACCTTGACAGTTATCGATGAGAAAGAATAGATACCTACGACGAATATATTTTGGTTATAATCTTAATTTTTGATTGAGTTCGGTAACATAGCATTTTCGTACGGGTATGTACGGTTTACGTAGTGTATAGTAATTTTAATGTGGAAATTGAAAAAATAATAAAGAATATCCAACAACAAAAATCCCATATTCCCATATTAAGCCTAAGCAGTTGTAATTTCTGTACTTTATATTACAATTATAATATTAAAAACTGTAATTTTCATGTTCTATTATTTTGAAGTTTTAAACAGTTATTTTTTTTCTTAGTAAATAATTTAGAGTATATAAATTTTTTATTTTTGTTTGGCCCGCGAACTCTTTTTAATTTATGAATGTGGTTTCGTCCTTTCGGTTTAGGTTCAGGTTTTTACATTTGAAGATTGTACTCTTGATTCGGTTTAGTTTGCTAATCTGGTTATTATATAGTTTATACAACATTTTTTTTATATTATGGGTTTTCGTGGAGTTTTTGAAATCATTGTATACGAGAAAGTGTATTATGTTGTTTGACGTATTTATCTACAGTTTATTTTCCTATAAATTATAATACCAGTGTGTTCTGGAATCCATATGAGTGTTATTTTTAGGTTCATCTAGTTTATCTTGGATGGGAACTTATATATTATAATTTGGGTTGGTTTTGTTTTTTTATGCTATTTATGGCACTTGTAGATAGTCGGGAACGATTAAAAACTTAATGTGTAATACAGGTTAGGACGGTTAGGTGTCAATACATACATATTACATTCAACGCTGTGATCAGCATCTATAATTAATACTATTTGTTACAATTTAATTTATAATTTAAATAGTGCTCCAAAAATTTGATGTTGCCTTATTAATCGATAGTAAGTTTTAATTATTTAATATATATTATGCACTTTAAATTAGTAATTTTTGATTCTTTTGTAAATTAAATTAAAATGTTCGATATCATACAGTTTCAAACTGAATCAATTTTCATCATTTTATGGTATAGTTCAATATAATTTATAGATTTGCTAAGAATTATATTTACTATTTAGTTATAATTATTTTTATATACATTTCAAAAATGCAGTGACGGCCGCCGGGGGCGTCATTTCAATACTTTTCAGGTTAGGGCATAATAATGACCTAATAAGTAAAGACCCAATAGTATAGAAGTTTTAAGTAGTATAGGTATCAAAAAATGTAAAAAAAAAAAACCGCTCGCTTTGTTCTCTACGCTACAATTTATATTCATAAACTCAACGCGCTAAAGTTAGCATTCTCCTTATGCCGAACAGCTAATTTTTGGCGATACAATGTACGAATCACTCTGGTGATCAATTTCTATACGGTGTTGAGTATCTTGTATATCTTAAGTTGCGATATTAAGTAATAATACCTATATATATATATATATATATATATATATATATATACTATTGAGTATTAATAGACTGAATATTGAGGTTCGTATAGTAGGTAGTCGCGGCATTGGGATAACTGAAAATTATCATAAATTGTTTTCGACTCATAATGATTTGTAAGTTGTATCACGGTCTATTATGGTTCTTTCTGGCTGGTTGATGTTGACCTGGCAGCCGGAACGAAACTACTTTAAAATCTAGGTATGGGAAAATGCATACTTTTGCTGTGATTTACTGGCTGCTCTCTTACCCCAAATGATGCCTTTGAGCAGTCGTTCATTTAAATTGATTTAAATATAAATCTCTAAACTTGAAATTTGTAACTATTAAAAATAAATACAAATGTTTGCTGTTTATAATATTAAGATTAGTGTACGTACATAACAAAAAAGTGAAAAAATTAATTCAGTCCTCAATTCACTCAAAATTTAAATTATAATGTTTTGTTAACAATATATAATTATACCTATGATTTAAGAATATATTCTAATTTTTAGTTTCTATTAATGCTTGTAAACATTTCTATAACGTTATAATGATTAATTTATACGTACTTTAGTTAATTCCATTTGTCCTTCAGGAAAAGCATTCTTGTGGGGGTCTGTTTTGTATTTGAACATTGGTGCTCTATTTCCATGACGGAACAGCTATAAACATAATATTATACTAGAAAACCATTTAAATTTTAAATAGTATTTTTTTTTTTAATGTGTTGCGCATAATTTTTAAGGTATCTTATTTCATCTATTACATTACCATTTCCCATAATTATTACGATTACCTTATAATTTATTATGTACATTATAGGAAATAAGAAACATTTTAAAACACGTAGTATTTGCATTTTTTTTTTTTTTTTTGTTTGTTTGATTAAACTAAAATACTAAACTTATTCAAATTTGATATAATATGTATTTTAGATCTGAACTGATATTTTTTTAGAATAGAAAATTTTACTAATGTAGAAAATTGACAAGGTTTTTTAGAAGTGGTACTTATATATATATATATACAAAAAAATAACAATACAATAGTATCTAACAATCTTTTTTTATGACGATAAGGTTCTTAATAAGTTGTTTCTTCGTCCCTTTGTTTTAGTACTTCTAGGGGTGTAGTGGCCGGGCGGATTAAGGCGTCGGTTGCGACACGCACCGTCGCTGGTTCGAATCCCGGTCACGGGCGGCATCGCTTTCCTGGCAGTTCACGCTGTCTGGAAAAGTGGAAAAAGAGGCCGCCGCCCCCCACCCGGGCATGGCAGAAATAGCGTAACGATAAAGATTTTAAACATTTGTTATTATTCAAAAAGTATAAGTCGTAGATACTTGAAAATTTAACCAGTTATTTAGATAGGCATTTTCTTTACATGATTTAATTTTCAAAATATTTTGACTTTTTTTGAGGTATTTATAGACAACTGAAATTTTCAATTTTTCTGAAAATTTTCTTTTGAAGTGTCGATAGAATTTTTTTTGGTCCAATCAAAATACTTGAAAAGGTAATACAAAGTTTCTCAAAAGTTATTCTTATAGTGATTAAAAAATTATAAGAATACATATGCACAGTTTTTTTCAAATATTGACATAAATTCGTCAAAACCATGAATATTTGCAAATTATTTTGTAGTTTAAAATTCATAAAATTGTTTGTATTTATATTTAAGGTTAAAAAATTCAACACTAAGTTTTGCTTCAAATAGCTATAGAGAAAATTTGAAGCGTCATTATAGGAAAAATGTTTTGAGCGTTTGAGTTTTATATTTTTATGAAATCAGGTAGGTATATGTATACCTATCTATGATAATATAATAGGCATTATGAATTATGATAACTACATGCAATGTTTTTGGAAAAATTGATTAACCGTACCTTATTCAAAATGTGTCCTAATTGAAAAATAATATATTTGTTTCAAAATAGAATATATGACAATATTTAAATATAATATATCCTAGAGTCTAGGACCTAGACTGACAAATCATCTCCGTTCAGAATCGTTTTTCGTATACAATGATACCTATCATTGCATTCAAATCTAACATATCATTGTCAGAGGTCCACCCCACCCCCTAATGTACAGCTGAGCGACATCCACTTACACGCTTTTTTTCATTTATTACAATTATAATATTCAGATCTCTACTCATCGTCGTGTCCGGTTATCGTACAGAACCTACACAAGAATTGGTATGTTCTTTTTTATTAAATGAATAGTTATTTGTTATGTAAAAATATTTATGAATAGTAACTTATGGTTATGAACTATTTAAGAATTATAATATTATTATAATTTATAACGTACCACGGCGACGAATTGAAGGGAAGGATCCACTATCTGTCGGGTACCAATTACGATATTTCTGCGTTGTTCATCCCATCGTTCGGACAAGTACAGGATACTCACTAAGACGGTCAAGGACGAACAAATTATTAAGGACGTAGTTTTGCAATCGAATGCTACCATCCTGAACTATAATAGTAAGATTTAACTGCAAACGACGTTCACGTAGATTGATGACCACCAATATTTTATATTACTTCTATCGATCTGTCAGTACCAGTGCAGGCTGCTGTTTATATATATCCTGTATATTTTAAATTTTATGTTACACAACAAATAATGAACATTTAATAGAAATTAATTATTAAAATAACATATAAAATCAATTATTTTAAATTTTGAGTAAGTACCTACAAGGAACTAACAGAAAAACCAAGGAAGTTGCTTTGCTGTGTTTAAAAGTGTCTAGTGTATCTATATACATTATACATATAGTTATCGAGTAGGTTACTGTGATAATGAATGTGTTGAATTTTAGTTCAATGATAAATAATTATTTATGATGAAAAATGAATCTGAGCAGAGGTGGTTGGTAACCATATATTTCTAAAAATATTTTATCCAACAAACGTCAAACACAAAGTAAATTATATGCATCATCCGCAGCTATTAATAGAATGATGTAGTCTATCGAAAATTATGAACATATTGATTCAAAATTCCTTGGAATTTCTAAAAGAAAAAATTAATTGAGGAGAAAACGGGAAATTTTATGTAAAATCGGTTTTTGAGAAAATCGATTTTGGATATTGGTGTAACCGTGTGTTAACTCTAAAACAAATTATCGTAGATACAAGAGATTTTCACTAAATGCTTATATTGATATTTTCTATACTTTTTCAAAAATCTTGAAAATTTAATATGAAGTAACCCATATGTTGATATAATAGTAGTTCAAAATATTAAAAATACATAGATATATTATTTTATAACCGTTTAAAGTTCAAATTTTGACAACATTTACAAATTCTTCAGTTGTTAAAAATGTATAAAACGTTTAAATTTTATAGCTAAGGATTGAAAATTTAAAACAAGTTTTCAAGTAAATAGTTAATTCTACAACAAAAGAAAAAAATCTGAAATCTATACAAACACAGTTTATTTTTTAGATTTATTTTAAGTTCAAATTTAAATGAAATTCGTATTAAATAAGCAAAAATAACAATTTTAGTCATATTATTGTAATTTAAAAATATTATTCGTGGGTAGGTACCCTATTTGAAATTTCTAGAGTATACTTTATATTTTAATTGTAATAGTATAATCACCGTCCGCATCGCGAACGACGCATACCTCTTTATATAGCTCCTCGTAATCGCTGTATTTCTACTTTTTTGTAAACTGATAAGGTTAAAATAATAATAATAATATTTATTGGCCAAAAGAAAAATACAATTTCAATAAGTAATCATTGATTATATACATAATTTGGTTAGATGACCCATCTCACCACTGAGGATAACCTCTTATCGGTGATGATGGAGTACTATTAAGAGCTAAGTATATATAGTATATGTATATTCATAATTTTATAATATTTTAGATATTTTGTAAAATTTAGCTCTATAAATAGCTAACGCCGTGTGCAATCAACTGTCAATAATTGAATCTGCGTTTTCCTTATTATTTCCGTCGTACTTAAAAATATAGTTTTCTAATATTTTAACTAGTGCAATTACCTAATATCGTTGCGCCGCGCATTCAACACGTTATCGCCGTTCACCGGTCAGCGACTTGTGACCTTCGCTTACTAATTATGGCATCCAAAACAAATATAAACAGTTTATCAAATGTGAAAAATAATAAATCTGATAAAAACACTAACACTATACAGCCTGCTCGCCTAGCAAAAACACAAAACTCTGAAATGAACAACCCTGACCACAGTCCACAGCACCCAACACAACATTATACGAACAACCCTGAAAATGAAAACTGCACTACTCAAACAGGTAAAAGAAATCTGTTAAGCTCGTCATCCGGTTCTACACCTATCAATCCTCTTCTACAAAAACTGCTCAACCAAAAAAACAAAAAACTCTTTTCTCAACACGTAATCGCTACAAACCACTTACGATCACCGAACCTACCGACGCGGTTTTTGACACAGTCATAGTATCCGAAGATCCCGATATTGCGGTTCGAACCAAACCACCTCCCTCGATATTTATGAAAGGAATAAATGGCTTTCCAGGCTTCTGTATAACTTTAATTGAGTTGATAGGAGATGATAACTTCATTTGCAAAGCCACCAAAGACCGCTTAAAAATATAGACCACCAATACCGAATCTTATAGATTTCTATTACATTATTAAAAAGATTTTTCTTCTTCTTCTTTCTCGGTTTCGGCCATTTAAGACCATACCTCTAGATAACATACTGCCACCTATCATAATGCGAAATGCCACACATACCAACTCGATGAGAACAAATCCACGAGGATAGTTATCCGCAATCTGCACCCTACTGGCTACTACACCGATAGAACTAATAAAATCTGAGCTCGAGACGCGCCTATTCGAAGTCTGTCAAATCACGAATGCCCTGCACAAGATTAACAAGCACCCACACCCGCTGTTCTTCGTTGATTTAGAGCCGACTGATCACTCTAACCAAATCTACAAATTATCTTCCCTACTGCACACAAAAATTAAGGTTAAAGATGGTTTGATGGATACAAGCCTAAGTTAATTAGCCAATGTCAAAATTGCCAAGATTACGGCCACACCCGGGCGTATCGTGGTTATTCAGCACGCCACGTCTGATGCAGTCCGATTCAGTGTCTGCCTGGGATCTAAAGGGCACACGAGGCAATTTTTTCAAAGGGCCTCTCAAAAATACCCCTTTAACTTTTTTGTTAACAGCTTTCACTGTAGTAAAAAATGTTCAAAATGTTAACAATATCTATGATTATTCAACATGTAACCACAAAATGTGATATGCATAAAAATTAATTAAATAACTTAACAGAACTATAGATTGTTGTATTGTTCAATTTATATTAGTAGTCCTTTTAATAAATTTGATCAGTTAGCCACATTGTCAATCATTTTTTCTCAATATTTCTAAAAATAAATTATCAGTAGGTACTGACGTAATGTTTATAATATGTTTAGGTGACGTGGCTGTAATCAATGGCTTGGATATCAGCACGCAGTACGCACACGATCGGTAAATGTACGTTTGATTAGACATTTATACACTTGTATTTAAACATTTTCAACAAATGAAATAAGGCCTCATCTTGAAAAATACAGGTCGGGGCCTCGGAGGCGATCGCCTCCTATAGCCGCCTACGCCAGGCCGACACTGGTCATATTGCAGAGGAACAATGTTCTGCCGAACACCCAATTCGGATTCAGATCCTCACATTGTACCATTCATCAAGCCTATAGGATTGTCGATGCAATATCGCTCTCGTTGGAAAAAAAAACTTTCTGTACCTGTGTCTTTCTTAATGTATCTCAAGCGTTCGACATGTAGAGTTTGGCATGACGAATTACTGTACAAACTCAAATGTGTTCTTCCCCACCCGTTCTTTCTCCTAATTAAATCTTACTTAACCGATCGACACTTTCAAGTACATTATCGCTCTGCATATTCAGAAATAACCAAAAATAAAAAATAGATACCGACATTTTTTTGTTTGAAATAATAACAGTATAATTTATATATTAGAATAAAATATCCTAGACTGACAAACCCTTCTCCACTCAGAATCGTTTTTTGTATACAATGACATTAGGTATATTGTTGAATTACAATTTAGTACCACCCATTACAGTAACCTACTTGTATCCTATTGTACAGCAGAGCGTCATCCATTTACCTTACTTTTTTAATAGTTTGATTTCAATTTTTTATCTTAAATGTAATTTTCTGTTGATTCTTTCAATATTTATGCAAGAAAAAATATTTATTAGACTGTGGTTTTTAATTTTGTTATAATAACTAAAAATGTAGTTAGTTTTTCCAAATGTTTATTTATACATTATTTCTATGTATTAAATTATTAATCTCGTGTAATTGGATTCTTACCCGTAAATAAATAAATAATAATTATTATTATATATTTATATTATTAATGTTTGATAATATATGTGTGTTATAGTTAACCTTAACTTGTACCAATATAATAACCAATCCATCACTTTTTCGTGGTACAAATAACTTAAAATAATATAATTTTACAAGAATCTTATGAATTTTAGGCAGTCCACATCCTTAACATAAATTTATGTAAAAAAACACAAAACATAATTTTAAAATCAATATATTATCCGCTTATAATTTAAAATGTAAATATATAGGCACATTTATATGTATATTATAAAATATGACAATTTGAGTCATCAAGCTCCATCAGGAATATTTAAGATAAATTTATTATATCATAATAAAAAAGTGGTTTTACTCACATATATCCAGTAATAATAAGTTGCTAAAGCCTAAAAATCCAAATAATTCTTTATAATTACACAAAAAATCAGATATTAATAATATGATCTTAATAAAATGCGCGATATAATAATAAGATATTATGTAGAAAATATTATGAAAACTATATACCTCTATAAAAATATAACAATGAAAGTTAAAAGTTTGGTTAGATAATGTTATAAGATTAAACATAGATATAGATTACTATATAGAATAATGATTTTGACTATCTGTACCGACTATACTATTATGTTATGTAATGACAAATAAATTTAAGAAATAATAGCTCGTGCTGGTTCGACTATTTAGTTGAAATTATTGATATAAATTACAAAAAAAAAAAATAACCTTCACTAATGAATAATGATAACTAGGTATTTTTATTATAATATTCTAGTTTTTTATTACAAGGACTGTAGATTAAAATATATAATATTGTATGGGTAGGTACTTAAAAGTTCGAACTTACCTATACCTATTTTACCTATTTAATCAACAAAATGATACTTGAGCCATGATGTTAATGCATATTATCGAACTATTTAGTATTTGTTCGAATAAATACTTCAAAGTGAGTGCAGAAATTTATGATTAGTTAATAACATTAAAATCGATGGGTTATTAATTTATTATTTGATAAAGTAAACTAAATTACTAGATTTTCAATAAATTATAAATAAATTGAGGTATATTTATGTAAATGGACAAATGGTCTATATACAATCATCATCATATTAATATCAATTTTATGTACATTAATATGAGTGATATGTTTAACACTTTAAAAGTATTGGGTAACATTTATAACTATAATCATTAATCTCGAAAAGTATAAAAAAATTTTTTACATCATTTGAAATCTATAGAGATCTACATTTTAGAAAAATAATGATATTTAATTAAGTTTTTACTCTTTACTATATGAAAACAACACATATTTTTAATTTTATACTCAAAGCATAATAATAATTATTTTGACAAGTGATAATAACTTTGATATACACACATATTTCACACAATTCGTATTCATTATGTACCCAACAACAGCAACAACCCAACTCACTCAGTCATTTAGAGTAGGTATATACAATTTGTTATAAAGTATTAATATAAGTTATTAATGGCATTAGCTATAAATTATTATAATATAAAGTATATTCTAGAAATTTAAGTACCCACGAATAATATTTTTAAATTACAACTATAACTAAAATTGTTATTCTTAATTAATTAATATATAATTTCATCTAAATTTTGAATTGATATAACCATAAAAAAAACGTGTTTGAATAGATTTTAGATTTTTTTTTGCAGCAGGATTAACTATACTTACGTGGATCTTTGTTTTAAATTTTCAATTTTTATAGCTAAAAAATGTATACGTTTTATACATTTTTAACAACTGAAGAATTTGTAGTTTCAATTACATCATTTTTGTCAAAATTTGAACTTTAAATGGTTATAAAAAAAAAAAAAAAAACGTGCCAATGTATTTTTAATATTTTGCAATTGCTATTATATTATAAACTTATAGGGAACCTTGTGTTAAATTTTCAAGTTTTTTCACCAAACGGGTATAATTTTATTAATTAATAATAATTATAATAATAATATATTTTTTAATAGCATGTTAACATAATATATAGAATAAAAACTAAAAAACGGAAAATTTCAAGTTTATAAATAACTTAAAAATAGTTGAAATATTTTGAAAATTTTAACAATTATGGGAATTGTTAAGATAAACATATCGTGTAAATTTCAAGTTTCTGCAGTTATTCGCTATTGAATAACATTTAAATAAGAATATTAATACATGAGAAATTGAGTGAATCTCCAATGTTGTAATTTAAAATTTAAATGCTCATTAAAATGTAGTTTAACTTTCCGGTGGACATTTTGTATTAATAAAAGAACACAAACTCATGAAAAATCTTGTATTAAGTTTTTAAATCTTAGATATAAAAAGATACATTTTTACGAATTTCTAACTCAAAATAAATTGCAAATTGTTGTGATTTTTACGTATTTTGTTAAAATTCAAACTTTCAATGCTTATTTAAAAAAATTGTAACTATGTATTTATAATTTTTTTTTTAACTACCATTGTGAAAATATAATAGGAGGCATTGTATTAAATTTTGAAGCTTTTTTACCCAACGTATAAGATTTTATTATCATTTATAAAAAAAAAAACTACTTACTAAAAAGATTAAATATTTCAAATGTCTATAAATAATTTTAAAAGTTGTGAAATATTTTGAAAATTTTATCATGTATATAAAATGACAGTATAAACATTCAGTGAAAATTTCATGTATCTACGGTAATTTGTTTTAGAGTTACACCAATATCTAAAATCAATTTTCTCAAGAACTGATTTTACGTAAAAATTCGTTTTTTACTTTATTTATTAATTTATTTTTTGGTTATTCATGGTGCTTTTGAAAACTACTTGGAATTTTAAGTTGAAAATCGAAGCATTATTTCGACTACTTATCGTGTAAACAGACAAACAAAATCAGAATCTAAAAGTAAGGGGGAAGTAGACAACCGCTTTGCTGTATGGTAGGTGCGAGAGCATCTCGTCAAGACTCAAAGATGAGTAATCTATATAATGTTGAATAATTTTAATTCAATGATAAATAATAGCATATACGAAAATCAATTTTAAGTCAAGATGGTCTACCATTATAACTAAGACAACTAAGTACCTATCTGTATTTTATGATATATTTAAATTGTTATTAAAGTAATTTATTTTACTATTAGTATAATAGTCTATTTATGGTAATATATTAATATGATACTTTGAATCAATTTTTATCAAAAAATTGCTTCTATAAATTAAAAATTGTTACTGTGTATTTGTGTAGTAAAATATAATAATAATATAACCTCACGTTTAAGTTTCAAGAAGTACCCATCAAACAAAATTACAGGTTAAAAGTATTAAACAATTGCAATAAAATAACTAAAATCGTTAAATATTTAATTTCGTCCAATTTTGAACGAAACAATGTTTATAAAAACAGTACATGATCTAAGGCGTATTACTCGATGGTCTCGCGTCTCGATGATATTATTATACACCGTGTTGGTCGGCAGTTAGTCATGGAATCAGATTATCTGAAAAAATTAAATTAAAATCTAACATCATTTATGGCACTGAAATCTAGCGGTGAAGAGTAAAGTGAATAACAGTTACGAATTTGTGATCGGATCAAAGGTTCTTCGAGTATATTTGTTGACATTTTCACAACGATAACTGCAGATGACGCTGCATTAATTGTGTTAGGGATGCGTAACTGAAATACCCAATATATTATATAGAACGTCCGTTGGAAAAAACGAGTAAACACTAACACAAAATCACTACTTTTTACTTTAAAAAACGAATGAAAGAAATAAACGTCTCATTTTGGTAGTTTGCCTAATTATAGATCTATAATATTATCTTAAGCCTTGGCCATAGGATATAGATAACACCGTTGGCCGCACTGATACCGGGCCTAATTCGCTGGTTCTGTGGTTCGTGGTGGTTCGGCACTCCGCGATTTTGATTTCCGAGTGTTTGTCGTCGTTGTCGTACTGTCAGCTGTTCGTTATCGTCAACTGTTATGATGGCAGACGGGGTTACGGGGTAAACGGGTAAAGGGTTAACAATTATCTTTAGCAAAAACTGAAAATATTTGTTATTGATATTAATATATTATTACTAAAAATATATATCTGTACGTGTCGTTGCCGTTCTTGTTACAATCGTGTGCTTTTAAGTTTCAGTTGTACGCGTGTGTAGTTGGTTGGTAGAAAGAAAGACTAGAGATATGTCGGAGGACGACAATGGCCGTCACCATCGCTTCTGCCATCATTTTTATTGGTAGTAATTGAGCCTTCCAGCGATGGCCGCAGCAGATTCGAAAAGCTCAACGCCGCCGCCCCCGCTGTCGATAGTCGACGAGGACATGAAAGGATGGCTGTTCAAGTGGACAAACTACATCAAAGGTTACCAGAAACGATGGTTCGTTTTGTCAAACGGTGTACTATCCTACTACAGGTAAATATTAATATCAGAACTAGGTATGTTACGACTTAAGATTAAGGCCATGCACTCTATAGTACTGTAACTCATTGTGATTGGATTGACTTTGTCATTTTACGTAGACATATATTTAGAGCAATATTTCTGATTACCTTTCAGGTTTTAGGTTGATACCGACCTCTGTATATGGTATATCTTTTATGTGTGAAGATGTTCAGTATTTTGGTCTGTTATTATTTTCATATGATTTTTAAATTTATGTCAGTAAGTCACAATCAGATTGCCTTTCTTTGATCAGTATACAGTTGTATTGCATTCAGTTATATTCAAACAGCTTTATGTTCCTATGTGGCTTTGTACATGTAACATGTACCTACTTTCCCATTTTTTAAATAACTACCAATTAAAATTTTGATTCCTCTTATGTTATTTAAGAGCTTAAGAATTTTCAACCCTTAGACTTAATTTAAATTATTTATGTATGTACCTATTTTTTAATTTAATTAAAAAATGTTGAAAAAATGAATTATAGTAGCTACCTAACATGCATCAAAACATTTGTTGAAGGAAGTGTACCTACATTGCTCTATAGGTAGATAAGTTGACACAAATTCGATACGTAATATTTATTCAGTTTAAAATAAACAACTCATAATATATCTTATCAGTTCAAAACATAATTAGAGTTTTAATAAATGTTATAAATAGACTTATTATTTAAAATAATCAAAAATTAATAATATTGACATTTATTATTAATATTTTTATTATGTATCAAATTAAACCTTTCATTGTTTGATGTTTGACTGTCAAGTTGAAAATTAAATTGTTTAATTCAATTTTATAAACTATTATTTAAGTTTATTATTAAATAGGTACAAATGTAGATAGGTATTAAATTGTATCAAAAAATTGTCTACCAAATTATAAAACATCATAGGTTTGACTCTTTGTTATTTTATAAATTATATTATTTAATAATTTTAAGTAGGTGTTTTGTTTTATTACAATATTAATTGTTATAATCACATAAAATGTCAAATATAATTTTCATATCTAATATACATATTATTCACCTAAAATTCACATATAATTCCAAGTGGAATCCAACTTATATATTAAATCCGAGTTATACATTCATGCTAATCAATAAAATAACTACCTTTTAATAGAGCCCTTGCTTATGATATGTAGATTATAGGTATATTTGTACATACTTAATAAACATTGGTATGTGGTAGTAATAAAACTTACATTTTATTAATCATTGAATAAGTTGTGGATACTCTATATAAGTGAACCTTTTTCATGGTAACTACCTACCTATTCAAAAATATTATTTTTTTTTAATTTCATATTTGTTAATATATTGTTTGACTGGTTAGAAATTTACAGAAATTGGGTTGGTACTTCATTTATGTATATTTTAAAATAAGTAAAAATAATAATTCCATTTCAATACATTGTTATGAATGAATAATTATTAGGTAAATGTTTAAAACACAATACAAATTGTATGTTATTAGAATAACATGTTTCTGCAGTATTATAATTTTAATTTAGTCTTTCCCTATAGTTATTATCCAAATATGTTACTAATTATTTTGTTACCTACATAATGAAATAAACTAAACTGATTTTTCCTCTATATTGGATAGTAGTATTTTTCTATAAGTACCTACCTTTACAATATAACAAGAAGATAACTTTGGGTAATAAAAAAATATTAGTTTATATAAATTTATCTTTCAAACATTATCTTTATATCCTGTAAAATGTTGTGAGATTGTCTTAAATTTAATAAGTGATCATTTTGGAAAATAGGTATTTATTTTTTAGTTGTAAGCTTTAGTAAATAGCTTCATGATTGCTGTTCTGTTTTTATAGTTAATATATAACACATTCAAAGAAGTAGACTACTCTGGTACATAATGTATTAAATTATAAATGATAAATGTACTGTAAAGCAAAACATTCAAAAAAAATTATTTAAATCTGTAAATATTTAGATAAGAAAATATGCCATAATTTTTAATCAAATCACTATATTTGGGACAATATATAAATATAATATCTGATTTTAAAAATGTAGATAACAATTTAAATTGATATACATAGTCACATAGATAGGTAATAATTATGGTATTTTATATTTGGTAAGGAACTTTTGAATTAAGAAACAACTATAGACATTGAGTACTTAGTAGAATCCTTAAATCTGGAGAATTGTTCTACTGTATAATAGGTTTCAAGAGTACTTTGTCATTAAATAGAATAGGTACTGTTATGAAAATATTAATTTTTAGTTAAGTGATATGTCACTTTTGTCATTGCATATGAAAATCGATTCTGAGCAAAAATGGTATATTATTCCTTATTTTTAAGGGTATTTTATACTGTATAAATCTATTTGTAATATATTATATTGTATTGAATTCTACCAGTATTATTGTAAATATTATTTAATAATTGTTACAATATTTTACTATTATACATATACTTATTCGTACATACCTATTGATGTACAGTTTAATAGGGTAATAAGATTTATATGGTATACAGCGTGTCTCACGCTGATCTGTCATATGGAATAACTTTTGTTGTATTCAATATTAAAAAAAAAAAATTTTCCATATAATTCATAGACATTTGCGCTACATTTTTAGTATGATTATAGACTATGATTTTTTTTTTTTTATACTGAAAATAAAAAACTTAAAAATTAATAAAAATATTTTTGGACAAATTCAAAATAGCCTATTTGTGAATTTGATTATAAGAACTATTTTGATGATAAAAAGATTTATCTAAGTCAAGTAGTGTATTTCTTAGAATTTTTCAAAAATATGATTTTTGAGAATTTTCCAATATGAATATATTTATTAAATTATTTACTATCATATAATATTTATATTTTTTGTCATTCGTTTTATAAAATTGTACATATACACATTATTAAGTATGAATTGAAATCAGTTATAATCACTAAAAATATGTTATTTTGAAAACAAATTTATTCTTAAATTTTAACCAAAACTATTTATATACTGTGTAATCTTTGTTTTACGAAATAATGGAGGTTTAAAAATTCTGATTTTGTAATACGCCTCACAGGGATGAGAAATAAAATAATTTTATTTTTAAATTTTTTTAATGTTTTGTTAAAAAAAAAGATGATTTGAATTTTTCTTGAAACTAAAAAAAAATCAAAAAACAGGAAATAAAATAAAATGGTTTTAGTCAAAGAATAAAAAATAGTCCTTTTTTTGTTCAAAAATATTTATTCAGTGTTAACAATTTGTAGATTTTCTAATTGATTACTAGTAGGTGATATTGATTATTTTACATCCTATTTAACTTATATCCATGATGTACACTGTTCCAGTACAGGTATTCATATACCTGATATGAAGAAGTCATCAAAATTATGGACCATGTATGTAATTATATTTTGTCATAATATTAGCTCTTATTAAGACCACTCCTGAAAAAAATATTAAATTATTAAAAATAATATTATCAATATTTACCTAATTATGCTTATTGTATTTGTTCAAAATTATAATCTAGTTGATTTACCTGATGGGTTTATTATAACTTTAAGCTGTGAATCTGGTTTTAAAAACTTTTCTATAGTTATATCATCAAATAAATTCTTGTGAATTGTGGTTGATACATGAAAAAATAAAATAAAATATTATTATTTATAAGGTAGGTATTTAATTTATAGATTAAAATCATTGATTGAATATACATGTATTTACTTGTATATTTTATTTATATTAGGCCCATGTGCAAGGGGGTTTTGAGGGTTCAACCCCCACACCATGACAAAAAAAATGGTATATTTCATTTTTATCTATTACCTATATGTAATATGCTATTATTTTATTTGTCCACTCCATCTCTAGTACTTAATGGTGATAGCATATCTGGGTCTCCAATTATAAAATATCTCTAAGAGTTATCTTAGGTAAAAAATTAACACGTAACCCGCACATTTCTTCAAAACTACAGCAAGGCTATCAACAACTTAAAACTCTCTAGCACTTAATCAACCATCAAACTGCCTTAAGCTGGAATTGCTCCATGCTTCTTTATAAGCAAATTCTATGACCTTTAGTTCTCTATGCTGTCCCTATCTGGGGTAACTGTGCAAAACTGACATAAATAAGATCCAAGTTTTCCAATCCAAGATTTTACGTATAATTTCCAACACGCCATGTGGTTTATCAAAAATGAAGCTCTTCATACTGACTTCAAACTCCCAACAATAAAAACCTACATGGCTAAATACGTAATCTCACATTAAAATTTTTTGGGCAACTAAACAACACCAAAAGCGCAAAACTCAGTGATAAGTCTACCCTCTGGCATCTTAAGCGTGGACGTCCTCGTGATGCCCTTTCTCAACACCAATAATATCATTAAATAAAAAAAAAAAAAAAAAGAAAATACTACACTTAGTTTAATTAATTATTTTTTCTTGTATCATTATTTATTGATTTATCGATGTAAATTACTTTAATTTGTTGTAAATATCGTAATTAATTTACTCTTACCAATTATATATGTTATATTTTATATTATATTGTCAATATGTTTGATGACCCTGTATGTCAGTAACACTTTATAATAATAATATTATTTGTAATAATGCATGACATAATATAATACAATACTATAATAGTGTTATCTTCAGTATTTGCTAATTAAGAGGACGCCACACCCGCATGTGTTGTCTCCGTCTTACAAACGTAAACATAGCAAAATCTGTTTAGCGTGGGACAACTGTTCTCCCTCAATATTTATAATAGAATTTTCAAAATTTCACAACGCATAGGTAAGAACTTTATCTGTGTAATAGCGTCATTATTTTTTTTGATAACATAAATATAATTTAAGTTATAAGCTTAAGAAAATACATTTATTTTTTCATTAAATTACTTTAAATTATTGGTTTGTGCTATCAAAAAAATAACGATGCTATGACACAATTAAAGTTCTTACCTATGTGTTGTGAAATTTTGAAAATTCTTTTATAAATATTGAGGTAGAACAGTTGTCCCGCACTAAACAGATTTTGCTATGTTATACGTTTGTAAGACAGAGACAACACATGCGGGTATGGCGTCCTCTTAATGATTTATCTAGTTTATACATTTAACTGAATGCCTCTCATACAAAACAGATAGACAGAAGCAGGCATCTCAAACATCCTGTCAGAATAATAACCTTTATTACTAAGTCCAACCTTATCAATAGTATTTAAGATGTAAATTATATAACTTCTAAATAATTTAGATTTAAACCCATTGTTGCCAATGGCCATAGTTGCCGAGGCTTAATTCTAAATAAAAAAAAAGTTTATACATTTTTTTTTCAAACACTCCCCATTATGAAATCCTGCACACAGGCCTGATATGTATAAATATTATTTTTTTTTTTGCATATAAATGTTTATAATTAATTTAAAATGTTTCTTCTACTTATGTGAACATTATTTCATTATTGAAAATAGGGGCTTTAAGTTTTGAGTTAACATGTTTCTAAAAGAGAACTGGTTTTTAACCCATAATTATATGCAACTAATTATAGAAAATTAATAGTACTTTTTTTTAAAGTAATGAAGGGTCTTTTACTAAATCTTTTTTCAATCATTAGTGGATGTTTTGTATGTACTCAAGTATGAATTCATGTATTATCTTACTAAATAAATCATTATACCTTTATTATGTATCCATTTGGATTATTTAATCCTAAGTTATTTAATGTAATATTGTATAAAAATGGTGTTCCCAATGTCCGACGACTAACAAAAGCAATTGCATAGGAATAATATTCTCTCTCTTTTGGTTCAATTGGTTTGGACCATATCTCAATTCCTTGATCCTGAAAAACATTGATTATTTTTAAATGATATGATATGATGTTGTTTGTTTGATATAAAATTAATCATAAATTCATAACAATTATATCAACTGTTAAGTATTTAATCTTTTTCATATTTTGTTCATAGTACATTCCATCATTAATAAATATTTAAAATTATACACAACTTTATAGATCCTTTTGCCTTGTATGCCAAGTTTATCTTGATTTACTCCAATTACTTCGGTATTTTGTAATATTTTCTTGAAGTTTGGTTGGACAGTAGACAATTTATTTGACATAAATAAAGGTGCAGCTAATATAGCCCATAGAGCCATTTGTGTTTGGCTTTGATCGTGACTTAATGCAAAATTTCCAATCAATAACTTTAAAAAAAATCTGTACTAGTATTTTTATTGCTTGAGAATTTGAGTCAAACTGTTTAAAAATATTACCATATCAGGGTCGTTCCAATGTCCTGGACCTGCATATTGTGCCCAAATATCTTGTTTCATTGCAAAAGTATCAAGCACATCAAATAAGGAAGCATATGATTCTTGTATATCGCCATAATTTCTCCATAAATTACACGATTGAGATACCAGTGTATAGTTAACCTATTTTGACAGAAATAAAGTAATTAATTTAATTTTAAATGACATTTACAATATGCCATATTATTTGTTTCATTCAATATCAGTGCATTTTGTGATATAATCCGGTTAACGGTTCAACCAATTATTGAATATTAGATAGTGACCATCTATATTCATCTAAACTGTTTCATTCTTATTAGTTAATGGATCTGTGTTTGCCTGTATACCAGTCCATCTAAAACTGGTAAACCAAATTGTGTAGTTTAAGCACCAATAGTAAATATAGATACTTACATTTATTATTGGCAAAGTTAACCTCAATATTAAAAAAAACTCCCTTAAAGAAATCATCTGGTTACGATCTAACAGCTGCCGAAATAATTAGGAACCTACCTAAGAAATCTATCATATTCTTAACACAAATCTACAATGCAATGTTTAGGCTATCCTATTTCCCTATTCTTTGGAAATATTCTACCATAATACTTTTATTAAAACAAAAAAAACCCCAGACTCTCCAACTTCGTATAAACCAATCAGTCTTTTTCCAAGATATTTGAAAAGTTGCTACTTAAACATATCTTACCTATTGTTGACGATACCAAAATCTTACCAAACTCGGCTTTGCAATCAACCACTCCACCACACATTAAGTCCACACACTAGTAGAAAAAAATCTCCTCTGCTCTAGAAGAAAAACTATTTCACTGGTGCATCTCTTAATGTCTCCCAAGCCTTTGATCGGGTCTTGCATGTAGGTCTTTTATATAAACTTAAAATACTTCTCCTTAGTCATTACTATATAATCCTTAAACCCTATTTAGAAAACTGGCTCTTCTCTGCGGGAGTAGGTTCTACCTGTTCTGTTCATACATTAATCAATGCAGGCGTATAAGGTGCAGTTATAGCTCCCATTCTATTCAACTTGTATATATCTGATCAACCTTCTTTACCCCATACTCTTGTTTGTGACTTTGCCGATGTTAAAGCTATATTAACCTCTAATCTTGACCCTCACCTAGCCTCCAGCTATGTTCAAGACCACCTTCACCTTCTCCAAGTTTAGTACAATATATGGGAAGTTAAAATGTATAAATTCAAATCGATTCATTGTACTTTTACACTACAACAGGGAGTATGCCATGCCCTCCTCCTCAACAACAAATCCCTTCCTATTGCCTAGGGCGTACGCTACCGTAGAGTTGACATTGATCGCCGACTTTCCTGGTCAGCTCACATATACAGTAAAACTCGAACACTTAATGATCGCTTTTGCCTTCTTCGACTATTCTTAACTTCCAAAAATAAAAAACTACCTACTAAATTTCTGCTGTATAAACTACTATACTTAGATCCATCTGATCCTACGGTTTACAGCTGTGGGGTTCAGCTAAAGTATTTAATAAACCGTATCCAAAGATTTCAATCCAAAGTCCTTGAGGTCATCTCTAAAGCTCCATACTATGTCACCAATAATACCTTCACTCTGACTTCTTTATTACTTATAAGTTATAACTAGGGCTAGGATTTATATGCAATAAAAAATTGTAAAATATGCATTTTATTTACCAAAATATGCAAAAACAAATTTTTTTTATTATTTATTATAATTCATAATTTTTTATTACTTATTAGCTCATATTATTACATTGAATATTAGTTTAATTAGACGTAACTTGGCACTTTCACTTTGAACTTTCGGCATACTGGACACTGTTATTAAAACCATTCAAATTATTAAGTATAAACATCTACACATTTACGCAACACGCGACGTACCAATACATTTTTTCTGTGCTATCTCACTGTATAACAATGTGTAAGTAATTCTACCAGTTGTCCGACCAACAATAAGGTAACAAACGGATATTATCTGACCTAAGATAAAATAGGTAGTATTTATGCTATATATTTACGAAAATTCAATGGATAAACCAAAAACTGTCGGTTTCGTGAAGTACCATTTAAAATTAACAATAACTTATAAAAATTAAAAATGTTAGTTAAAAAATATAGAATTCTAAAAAAATCTATGAATATGCAATTATATATGCATTATGTTCAAAATATGCAAAAATATGCAAAAAAAAATTGGTCCTATTTAAACGAGAATAAGCCAAATCGTGGACAAATCTGACAACCAATCAATTTGGACTAAAGGAAAAAAACATGCAAATGCATATAAATCCTAGCCCTAGTTATAACAATTATGTATTTGTTGTTGTACTATTATTATTATTTCTAGGATTAAAATCTTAAATTCATATTCAAGTTGAAGTACCTCCCATTAGGCTTCTACACTCGGTTTTCTTCTGTCTTTTATCACTTAAGATTATTGTTCAATAATTGCAACAGATGTCGTATTATAACATTTTGTAAATTTTTATTAAAAAAAGCATTTATTATATTTTTAGCTCAAAATGATTTAACTACATACCTGCATTCCTTTACCTTCTTGATAAAATGGCCAACAACAAGAGTAAATCATCGGTCTTCCTGTTTCATTTAAATATTTTCCAAACTGTGGAAAATCTATTAAAATTATTAGGTATATGAATTAAATTTATTTTTCATAAAAGTAACTTTATCTGTAATTATTATTACAGATTTTAATGATTTAATTACTCTAAGCATAAAATTACTTGTGTCCATATTCCGTTCATCTGTGTAGCATCCATCTAGTTTCACATAATCAACTCCCCATTCTGCAAATGTCTCAGCATCAATTTTTTCGTAACCTTTAATTCCAGCATATCCTTCACAAGATTTTGTTCCAACACTTTCATAAATTCCAAATTTTAACCCTTTTGAATGAACCTAAATATATAAAAATTACCTATATCAATATTTTAGTAAAAATACATTTGTATTTGCGGAAAGAGTATATAAGGTATTTTGTTTGTATAATTTTAATTTAAAATTAATTTACTAGTTCATTTTGAATAGTTTATAAAGTTATATATAATTAAAGTTTCAACTTTATTATGTATATTTTTTTTCTGTTGCATGGAATTAATTTTATTCTTTTGGAACATTTCATACTCATTAAAAATTGTTACTTAATACATAATAATTATTATTTTTCCATTTTTATTTTAAGTAAAGTTGTTATTTAAAAAAAATATGTTGTTGTATTCTAATTTATAAAGATACATAATAGGTGTTTAAGGTTTTTATTAAAGGTATTTAGGTTGTATTATATGATATATTTTTCAATCAATTATAAATAATCTAAACATCTATGCAGGTACTAAAAATGCATTATCAAATAATAATATAACATTCTGCTTTTATAGTTTCTATGAGAATACTAATAGTTTATTTACTCACATAATCAGCAAGAGCTTTAATCCCATGTGGAAATCGATTTTCATCAGCTTGTAATTTCCCATCTGCTGTTCG